>NC_135555.1:27172724-27400224 GCF_964340395.1 Glandiceps talaboti | reverse complement strand
TTTTTACATATTCGGAAACCTCCTGAAATATTCAGGAATTAAATCTTTCCTTAAATTACCATCATCTACACTTGCCCAGATGCATCCCCAGGATATTTCAGCCCAATCTGCTCTGCAGTTTTGAAATTACAGAATTTTGACAAAACAAGTCATTGAGAATGACATAGTCCCCGCTATGATTGGGTTTTAAGGAATTATCACTACTCTGATCACTTGTGAACCTAAATCAAACAGACTTAGCTATGTTGTGTCTGCTTGTTGGACATGGAACATACCTACAACAACAAGCCATTGAGAATGACATAGTCCCCGCTATGATTGGGTTTTAAGGAATTAGCACTACTCTGATCACGCAACAACACTTGTGAACCTAAATCAAACAGACTTAGATATGTTGTGTCTGCTTGTCGGACATGGAACATGCCTACAACAATAAAGGATTGGTCGGGTATGGGGGATCATATCAATATGAAAATGGATATGCAAATGTATGTCATAGAACACTGTCCTAATACCAACTCTGAATGAGATCTGTTCAAGCATGTCTGAGTTATGGCTTTGGACATGGAAAATTCACAAACAAAATGGCTGCCAGGCAGCCATATTGGATCGTATCATGACGAAAATGGATATGCACATGTATGTCATAGAACACTGTCCTAATACCAACTTCGAATGAGATCTGTTCAAGCATGTCTGAGTTATGGCTTTGGACATGGAAAATTTGCAAACAAAATGGCTGCCAGGCAGCCATATTGGATCGTATCACAATGAAAATGGATATGCACATGTATGTCATAGAACACTGTCCTAATACCAACTTTGAATGAGATCTGTTCAAGCATGTCTGAGTTATGGCTTTGGACATGGAAAATTTGCAAACAAAATGGCTGCCAGGCAGCCATATTGGATCGTATCACAATTAAAATGGATATGCACATGTATGTCATAGAACACTGTCCTAATACCAACTTTGAATGAGATCTGTTCAAGCATGTCTAAGTTATGGCTTTGGACATGAAAATTCACAAACAAAATGGCTGCCAGGCGGCCATATTGGATCGTATCATGACAACAATGAATATGCACATATATGCCATAGAACACTGTCCTAATACCAACTCTGAATGAGATCTGTGTGAGCATGTCTGAGTTATGGCTTTAGACAGGGAAAATTCACAAACAAAATGGCTGCTAGGCGGCCATATTGGATCGTATCATAAAACAAATTGACGTGCATATGTATGCCATAGCGAAAAATCGGTACAGGCATCTCCAAGAAACGGCTGCGGACGGACGGACGGACGGACGGACGGACACACGGACGCACGGACGCACGGATGGACAGACGGAACCCAATCCATAAGTCCCCGTTCCGGACTTCGTCCGCGGGGACTAATAAAGGATGGGTCGGGTATGGGGGATCGTATCACGATGAAAATGGATATGCACATGTATGTCATAGAACACTGTCCTAATACCAACTTTGAAAGAGATCTGGTCAAGCATGTCTGAGTTAAGGCTTGGGACATGGAAAATTCACAAACAAAATGGCTGCTAGGCGGCCATATTGGCTCGTATCATGAAACAAATTGACGTGCATATGTATGCCATTGTATGTTGCCCCTGTACCAAGTTTGAAAAAAATCGGTCCAGGCATCTCCAAGAAACGCCTGCGGACGGACGGACGGACGCACGGACGCACGGAACCCAATCCATTGTCCGGCGGGGACTAAAAAGACGCATTTTTACACCTAATTTGTATATCACTGAAAGGATCATTATGTCACATTTCAGACTGCTCCGCCCAGTCATTTTTAAGTTTTGACTAAAAATGCACATATCTGATGCGATCTTTTTCATTTGAACAATTTCCCAACTAATCTCCAGAAGTAATGTCCCACTAATTACCAAGGTAATCAGTTGAGCGGTTTTAGAGTTTAAGTCATCCACACACACAGATGGGCAGATAGACACAGACATCCCAAACACTGCACTATGCCCATAGCACTTGAACATCAATAGTTCAATTGTGCTAACTAGAGACTGAAATCCACATCCTAACAACTATAAAAATATTCTTCCCAGTGGTTTTTGACTTTTAAGTTTTCATTAAGTCAACCACAGATAGGCAGGCAGACAGACAGATGAACAAGACTCTTTATCATGTCTGTAGCATGAATGAATTGGTTTGAATAATAGACAGTGACTATGATTTAATTCAGCTGTGCTAAAAACAGTGTTTCCAAGCAACCTCAAACTGAAGTTAATCTTGATTCCACTGACATGAAGGTGTGAAATAGTTCATAAAAGATTTCATGATTTCATGACATCAATAAAACAATAACCTTTCATTTCTTGGCTGAGCCAAAGCATTTTCTCATATCAAGAATCATGATTTGGTCAAAAATGCATGGCATCAATTTTGCAAGTATGATGTACAAAATTCATTTTCCATTCAAATGACCCCTTATTTGTCAAAAATATGCAACTCTAGGTATTTTTATATCAATTTGATTACATCACACTCATTCTCAACTTATGTTAGTGAGGGGCTGGTGGTGAACAATCCAATGAGGCCAATGGTGGTTAAAAGTTAAGTCATGTGCATGCACATGCACACACAAACACATGCATACATGCATGCACGCGCACATGCGCACACATTTTACCATAGCTCTAACACTATTGAACCTAAGTTCAGCTGTGCTAAAAATTACATGAGCACCAAAAATAATGCTTGTGTACTTCTTTTCTTCAATATTACTTTTGGAAGTGAAGACTACAAGGTACAAACAAGGTAAATAGGACTTCCATCACTAGAAGTAACACATAAAGCTGAAAACTTACTTGGCATGAGCGCCTTGAGATATTTTACTGGCAAGATCACCAATGATTTCTTGTTTTAAGTAATATAACATCCTCACACGTAGTAATACTCTGTAGATACAAAAAATCAGAGATGGTTATGATTAACACACTAGGTGGTTAACATTTCGTCAATGTTGTAAGGTGTATATAGTTATAAGTATGTTCCTGATCAGAATATTATCACGTTTTCAATGTCATTCAAATCTCAAAGATATACATGCCATCATATCAGGAATAAAGACAATTGTTGCCATGGTATTACTTATATCATATAATAGAGAAAGTTTACTTTTATATGATACAAATATACTACTGCTCAACTATAACATATTAACAATCTCAAACATTCAAGTCTTGTATTTATAATGCTTCAATTTTGACAGAATCACATTATCATTTGAACATCATTGCAATTATGAACCAGATTTCAACACTAACAGATAAATAAAATGTTTGCATAAAATGACACATGTTGGTAATTTACAGAGTCAACTTACTTGTAGACTGTCGACAGTCGCTCGCGCCTTTTTTCCCCCTACGTTTTATCTAAACTCCGATCCGGCGCAACACTAGTCTAATCGTAAACTGTCCCTTGCTGCGTCTCCCTTGCTATTACTTATTCATGATGTGACGTCATTTAATGGGGCGGTACTCTATCGTATGGTTTGCATAGTTCAATGTAAGGTCACTCAACATTCAACACACGTAAACTGCAGCGCAAATTTGACCTCGTAAATGCATTTTGATGGTCATAATCAAGTACTTTCCTATCCTTTCCTATCTTTTGTTGTTAAAGCTTGAAACCGCCCGATACATTGTCATGCTCACGAGTCTATTGCCTTGTTTAGCAGCTAGCTGTTTCACTTACAGTGGTACTGGAGTGAGAGAGTGCTACGGAAGTCGACTTATTGTACCAACTCCGACCGACACTCCAGTCAAGCAATAGATGTTTTGGACACCTTTTTTTACCTTCCCCCGACTGCAGCTAGCATATTATATAGTAATAACATTCATGTATAAAATGTATGATAGTGAGGCGTAGATAATGTGCAAATGGTAGACTCTCTACCTGAAACAGAAACAGAAAAGTGCCTCCATATTTACCACGGCACGGAGATCGTGCTCCGATCCGACCAGTACATGTTGATTGACAGCTGTGTAAAGTTATCAACGGCAAAATAGGCGTAATTTTTCTGACGTCTGACCGAAAGTAATTTCGAGAAATGTACCTCAGATTTCCATTTTTATTGAAGACGAATGCAGTAATTACATACGTCATATATTCATAATGACTTGGTCACAGTAGGGTAGGTAGTAAATATGTCAATGGTCGGAACACATGCATAACTGCAGTTTAGCAGGAGCTATCACTAGGTTGTTACCACTTCCTATTGTTTAGCAAAATTACCACAAATAAAAGGGCCTTCGCCGTTTATATACGGGATTATATTAGAGTTATCATTGTATCAATGAGGATACTACTGGGACAATGGTGTTGCAGACTAGACCGTAGTAGACGTTGTTAGCTGTATCACGAGAACGATCAGAGCGACTTCATAGCCCGGGCTTCATAGGGTATGGACTTGCCACTTCCTGTCAGTACACTAACGAAAACATCTTTCCCAGAGACATAGGTATCTATAATTCTTCTCTGATAGTCTTTCAAGGGCGAGTATCAAAGTTTTTCCAATGCGTCTCGATGTGTTGACTCGCTTGGTGACTACGCCATGTTCATTTTGATTGACAAGCTTTGTGAACTATGACCTAAATGTCAAATAGTCTACAAACTGAATGTCCCTATTGTTATCGTATGAGGGCGCGGCAAGGGACAACAGTCGCTTGGGCCTTCGCAATTCGGCCCTCAAAATCAGTTTGCGATTAGTGTTGCGCCGGACCGGAGTTTAGATAAAAAATAGGAAAAAAAGGCGCGAGCGACTGTCGACAGTCTAACTTACTTGTTGCAGTGTCTCTTGAGATGGTTTTTGTAGCCTGGGTCATGTAGTAATTCTTCTGGATTGGCATTCTTTGAAGTGAAGTCATACTCCATTAAAGCTGGCACCACTTTGTTTTCTTTCTTTGCTTTCTTTCCTTTTCTACCCCTTGGCACTGGATTAGCAAGACCTAAAAGACAGGGTACTGGCTTAGTAAGACCTAGAAAACAGTGTACTGGATTAGTTAGACCTAGAAAACATGGTACTGGATTAGTATGACCTAGAAAACGGTGTACTGGATTAGTAAGACCTAGAAAACAGTGTACTGGATTAGTAAGACCTAGAAAACAGTGTACTGGATTAGCAAGACCTAGAAAACAGTGTACTGGATTAGTAAGACCTAGAAAACAGTGTACTGGATTAGTTAGACCTAGAAAACAGTGTACTGGATTAGTAAGACCTAGAAAACAGTGTCCTGGATTAGTTAGACCTAGAAAACAGTGCACTGGATTAGTAAGACCTAGAAAACAGTGTACTGGATTAGTAAGACCTAGAAAACAGTGCACTGGATTAGTTAGACCTGGAAAACAGTGTCCTGGATTAGTTAGACCTAGAAAACAGTGTACTGGATTAATAAGACCTAGAAAACAGTGTACTGGATTAGTAAGACCTAGAAAACAGTGTACTGGATTAGTAAGACCTAGAAAACAGTGTACTGGATTAGTTAGACCTAGAAAACAGTGTACTGGATTAGTTAGACCTAGAAAACAGTGTACTGGATTAGTAAGACCTAGAAAACAGTGCACTGGATTAGTAAGACCTAGAAAACAGTGCACTGGATTAGTTAGACCTAGAAAACAGTGTCCTGGATTAGTTAGACCTAGAAGACAGTGCACTGGATTAGTAAGACCTAGAAAACAGTGTACTGGATTAGTAAGACCTAGAAAACAGTGCACTGGATTAGTTAGACCTGGAAAACAGTGTACTGGATTAGTAAGATCTAGAAAACAGTGAACTGGATTAGTAAGACCTAGAAAACAGTGTACTGGATTAGTAAGACCTAGAAAACAGTGTACTGGATTAGTAAGACCTAGAAAACAGTGTACTAGATTAGTTAGACCTGGAACACAGGGTAATGGATTAGTTAGACCTAGAAAACAGTGCACTGGATTAGTTAGACCTGGAAAACAGTGTACTGGATTAGTAAGACCTAGAAAACAGTGTACTGGATTAGTAAGACCTAGAAAACAGTGCACTGGATTAGTTAGACCTAGAAAACAGTGTCCTGGATTAGTAAGATCTAGAAAACAGTGAACTGGATTAGTAAGACCTAGAAAACAGTGAACTGGATTAGTAAGACCTAAAAAACAGTGTACTGGATTAGTAAGACCTAGAAAACAGTGCACTGGATTAGTAAGACCTAGAAAACAGTGTACTAGATTAGTTAGACCTAGAAAACAGTGTACTGGATTAGTTAGACCTAGAAAACAGTGTACTGGATTAGTAAGACCTAGAAAACAGTGC
Organism: Glandiceps talaboti; assembly: GCF_964340395.1. Lineage (NCBI taxonomy): Eukaryota > Metazoa > Hemichordata > Enteropneusta > Spengelidae > Glandiceps > Glandiceps talaboti. Next base: position 27,393,898 of record NC_135555.1, on the reverse strand, counting down.
ACTGGATTAGTAAGACCTAGAAAACAGTGTACTGGATTAGTAAGACCTAGAAAACAGTGTACTAGATTAGTTAGACCTAGAAAACAGTGCACTGGATTAGTAAGACCTAGAAAACAGTGTACTGGATTAGTTAGACCTAGAAAACAGTGTACTGGATTAGTAAGACCTAGAAAACAGTGTACTGGATTAGTTAGACCTAGAAAACAGTGTAATGGATTAGTTAGACCTAGAAAACAGTGTACTGGATTAGTTAGACCTAGAAAACAGTGTACTGGATTAGTTAGACCTGGAAAACAGTGTACTGCATTAGTTAGACCTAGAAAACAGTGTAATGGATTAATAAGACCTAGAAAACAGTGTACTGGATTAGTAAGACCTAGAAAACAGTGTACTGGATTAGTTAGACCTGGAAAACAGTGTCCTGGATTAGTAAGACCTAGAAAACAGTGTACTGGATTAATAAGACCTAGAAAACAGTGCACTGGATTAGTTAGACCTAGAAAACAGTGTACTGAATTAGTAAGACCTAGAAAACAGTGCACTGGATTAGTTAGACCTAGAAAACAGTGTACTGAATTAGTAAGATCTAGAAAACAGTGAACTGGATTAGTAAGACCTAGAAAACAGTGTACTGGATTAGTTAGACCTAGAAAACAGTGTACTGGATTAATAAGACCTAGAAAACAGTGTACTGGATTAGTAAGACCTAGAAAACAGTGTACTGGATTAGTAAGACCTAGAAAACAGTGTACTGGATTAGTAAGATCTAGAAAACAGTGAACTGGATTAGTAAGACCTAAAAAACAGTGTACTGGATTAGTAAGACCTAGAAAACAGTGTACTGGATTAGCAAGACCTGGAAAACAGTGTACTGGATTAGTAAGACCTAGAAAATAGTGTACTGGATTAGTAAGACCTAGAAAACAGTGTACTGGATTAGTTAGACCTAGAAAACAGTGTACTGGATTAGTATGACCTAGAAAACAGTGTACTGGATTAGTAAGACCTAGAAAATAGTGTACTGGATTAGTAAGACCTAGAAAACAGTGTACTGGATTAGTTAGACCTAGAAAACATGGTACTGGATTAGTAAGACCTAGAAAACAGTGTACTGGATTAGTTAGACCTAGAAAACAGTGTCCTGGATTAGTTAGACCTAGAAAACAGTGCACTGGATTAGTTAGACCTGGAAAACAGTGTCCTGGACTAGTTAGACCTAGAAAACAGTGTACTGGATTAGTAAGACCTAGAAAACAGTGTACTGGATTAGTTAGACCTAGAAAACAGTGTACTGGATTAGTAAGACCTAGAAAACAGTGTACTGGATTAGTAAGACCTAGAAAACAGTGTACTGGATTAGTAAGACCTAGAAAACAGTGTACTGGATTAGTAAGACCTAGAAAACAGTGTACTGGATTAGTAAGACCTAGAAAACATGGTACTGCATTAGTTAGACCTGGAAAACAGTGCACTAGATTAGTTAGACCTGGAACACAGGGTAATGGCTTAGCAAAACCTGGAATACTGGACAATGGATCAACAAGACCTGGAAAAGAGTGCACTGGATTAGCAAGACCTGGAAAGAAGGCTATGCATGACCTGGAAAACTTGCATGGGCTTTGATAAGAGGCTGGTTGTTAGTGATAGAATAACTTGGTAAATCACATTGTCACTTCAGAGGTAATAGTGATTTATTTGTTTTAATTAGGTATCCTAATTGATTTTTTCAAAATGGTTAAAAATTAGGTTTTTCAATTTAGTTGTAAAGTACATGCAAGTTAAAATAAAATGATACTTTAATTTTCAAATTACTGAAATATTAAGTGAAAATTTTCTGCCAAATTTTCCCCAATTAACCAGTATACAGAAGTTTTGTATTAACATAAATGTTAGTATTTTGAATTTTATTTATAACATAAATATTGTGTTTAATTGTGATATGTCAATGAATAAACAAGTCATGTTTGTTTTATTAATATTTTATTACTTTAATCCATATTTCGGTTCTGTGTGTGGCATTTAACTGTATGTATTTGCAAGTATGATGTAGACAATTTATTTCCCAATGAAATGGCACCTTATTTTTTTCAAAAATGAGCGACTGTAAGTATTTTTATATCAATTTGATTACACCACACTCACTCTCGCCCTATGTTAGTGAGGGAGCTGGTGGAGAACAAACAATCCCATGAGGCCAATGGTGGTGAAAAAGTTAATATCACTTGCATATACAAAAACTCCATAAACATCTTGATAATAAACTCACAAACACATGTACAGTATCTTATTAAACACCTTTTAGTTTCAATGCATTTGTTGTTACTTGTACAATCATTGATCAATTAAATACACACTACCAGATTTAAACTGAATGCCTTCCGTAAGGGTCAAAGTTTTGAGATTGTCGTTCCTACAGACAATTGTTGGAATACAACAGAACATATGCAATAAGTTATTTTTTCATTGATTGCTTTTTGCCCAGTCTGCAGATGAAAGGGAAAACACAAAAGTAACTCTCCCTACATTAATTGCCATCAGTGATGACAACATGAACAAGCCTATGGCATCTGCCCCACATACACACTTGCTGTAAAGTACTAAATAAAAGAACAGTAACTGCAATGATAAGTAGATTGATTAACATTTGTTGAGAATTTAAAAAGAAATAAATAAATCACATCGTCGCGCCATTTTAGACATTTCCTGACCAGAAAGTATTTTTTTCTTTTATTGTGGCCTAACAAACATATGCTAATAACTTATTAAAACTAAAAGCTGCATTAGTAATATTTTCAGGACAGGTGCCGCTTTGGTGCAAATGTATGTACCAAGTTATAAGGAATTTGAAGTGTGCATTCTTCAGATATTGCCTAATTACCGAAAATCCAATAATTACATAGATTGCTATTTAATATTAATGGAATGTTTACCAAAAACTAATCAGTTCTTACCGCTACCCTACAGAACAATATTTTGTTTGAATTGAGCCAAACCCAAAACCCACATCTCTGATGCAATCATTTTCATTTCAACAATTTCCCAACTAGACACAAGTAGTAACATGACCACCACATATCAAAGCAATCGGTCCAGCGGTTTTTGACTTTAAGTTGTTTACACACATACATCCACACACAGACAGACAGCCAGAGACAGACACTTTGCCATGCCTATAGCACTAGTGAACCTTATCAGTTCAGTTGTGCTAATAAAAACAATAGACTCTCATTCAGTACGATGCCCTATTGTCAGTCGAGGGGGCATGGCAAATGTAACAAAATTGGTTGTGTATACGATGCGGATCGTTCGATCAAATATGCGTAAATCTAATCTCCGTTGCATATAATACTCATGATTTTGCGTCACTGCAAACACTGCTGGTATCAGCAATGTTCATAATAAACCGAAATTATGCACTTACGGTAATTTTAAAACAACATATCGTTGTGAAAAATATTTAGATTTAGATTTGTCAAGAACTGAATGCTCTCTTTTTGTTGAGTTGAGAATAGGAATTCTTCCACTTGAAACAAGTCATTTTAGGGGCAAGGGATTATAAGGTTGCCGATGTGTGTTATGTAATAGAGAGTCAATTGAGGACGAATCCCACTTTTTATTTCACTGTCCATTCTATCATGATTTATTCTATAATACCTTACTTGATTCATGTCCACATTTTGTAAACTTTAATGAGTCACACAAATGGACCTTTATAATGACCAATAAGCCTAGAGCAACTAGTAAATTTATTCAACAAACATACACCAGAAGGTGTAATCATTTGTATATTTCATCGTAGTACTGTTACTTTTCTTTATTTGTTATGATTGTCCTCTTTCCATTTTTTTTTTCATGATACGAGAGACTTTCTATACTTTACTATTGGGCATGCCAAAATATCACAATACATTTGCTGCCATCTTGGAAAATGCATGCGGTCAGAAACTTAGCAATCTATGATGTCCACCTACTAGTGTTTTAGAGTAAAACTGAACATGAAACTAATGATCAGATGTAACATAACCACTTTATCTGAAGGCGTCAATGTATACTGTCAATTCTCGCATTGCCTTGCATATGAAGGCACTGTCTTCTTTTCACAAAGATTTGTATAGTTCATTGTCTTTTTAAGTAAATAAATATGCAAGTATGGGCAAAAAACTTAGGTGACAATGTCATTGCATACACAGATACTAAGATCTTAGCGGGTCCCAAGGACTAACGGGTGATAATTGAAATGGGTCCCATTGAAATGTATTGCGTCCCATTGCAGAATAACAGATTAACACAAACCCTGTACATGGTGATTAGTGTTATTGAAATACATCTATTACCACAACTATGGAAGGAATCAGTACGTTGGATATATTACCTGAGTGATTTTTGTAGCTTTTAACAGCTCCATCTGTAGTGGGAGTTACCAAATCCCAGATAAACGATTTGATTTTCTCATCACCTTTGTAGTACTGAAGACAATACACAAGCTGTGGACAAAAAGCATTGTGCAATTAGGTATACAGCCATACACTTATCAAGGTACATGTATACATAACAACTTACTACACTATACACCGAGTGTTTTTAACTCTTTCACCACCATTGGCCTCATGGGATTTTGTTCTCCACCAGCCCCCTCACTAACATAAGGTGAGAGAGAGTGGTATGCAATCAAATTGATATAAAAATACTTAGAATTGCTCAATCTTTGAAAATTGGGTATCGTTTTACTGGAAAATAAATCGTCTATATCATACTTACAAATAAACACATTCAAATATCATATTCACAACTGAAATTTGGGTTAAAATGATAAAATATTGGTAAAAAAAACGTGTTGTTTATTTATTGACATATCACAAATAAACAAAACATTTATATTACAAACAAAATTGAAAATACCAACATTTATGTTCCTACAAAAATTCTGTATACTGGTTAAATGGTCAAAATCAGCGAAAATTTGGCAGAAAATGTTATTTTTAGCTGTATTAAATTTGAACGAAAATAATTAACGGCTCACTAATCTGATTATGATGCAACAGTCTGTCCCCGCATCAGCAATGAAAGGGACAAAAATATCTGAAGTTGTCGCCCCAATACCTTCAGAAAAATCAGTTTGTGTAATTATAATTTATATATCATTATTTGATAGAACAAGAAAAAATTATCATACAATTTATCCTCAAAATCAGTCAGAAATGCCTACAAGTTGGTAGTATATGAGTCCGAATCGGACTACAAAGTGGCACTTTTTACCGACATGCTGTACCCACAAAACCAATTATGCAGTTTTTACGGCAAGATAGGTGAATGGTGTCCCCGGTATACCGGGTTCTGGTGGGCGCCCTAGCGCGTCCTGGTATAATGGGTACTGGTGGTGAAAGGGTTAATGTCTGTAGATTCTGTCTGTCATACAGATTTTAAGGTATAGCTTATATTCTTTGTGGTCTTCAGATATGATTTTAACATTTCAAAGAATCAAAGAATCTCTACTGCTTTCTGCCTGCAAAGTGTTTAGAACATGTGCAGAGCTATAACACAAGATTATGGATATTGTTAATGCTTTTATATCCACTCGCGAATTACCAACAGAAGCACGCAACCTTATAGTCCGTGGACCTAGGACAGTCGTGTTTTATCAGAAGAGTAACAACAATCGTCCCATATTGGCTCTAACATACCATCCTTTTTCCACTAGAGTTAAGAACATTATATACAAGCATTTTAATATCTTACGTTCTAATAGGGTTACCAATTCATTATTTCCTGAAGTACCTTTAACAGCTTGGCGTTGTGATACTAGTCTTAGAGATATGGTGTCCATACAGAACAACATGGATTAGAAGTTAATGCTGGTTTATTTCCATGCGATCGTACTCGATGTGGTACATGTCGTTTCATTATTAATACTAATCATGTTTTGGCCCTAAGAACAGTGTGGCTCTTATGAGTAGATTTACTTGTATTAGTACTAACGTAGTGTATTGCACTAAATGCCAGAAATATGTTGTGTGTGTGTGTGTGTGTGTGTGTGTGTGTGTGTGTGTGTGTGGTGTGTGTGTGTGTGTGTATAGGTTCGACTGTACGTCGTCTTGGTAATCGTTTCGTGGGACATCTCCGTCTGACCAGACAAAAGAATCATAACTATCCTGTATCTATGCATTTTATTACCAATGATCACAGTGTATCAGATATGTCTATTTCAGGAAATTGTAAGGTTTCTGGCGATGAGAAACTATTGAGGTTGAAGGAAGAGGAAATCGTTTTCCGTCTCGGAATGCTGAAACCCCTTGGAATTAATAGATTATTCATGTCATTCCCAGTCTAATCAGCTTATTTTATATCTCAGGTATGTTCTATTGGGTTCTATTTGGTGCGTGCGAATATTAACACTTTTCACACGTATAACTGTTAATGTTGTTCTGTTCCATAACATTCAAATATATTCAGGTGTTTACCTAATATGTCTTGCCTTTGAATACCTTGAAAAAGAATTTTTATTCATAGATTACATCTATTTATTCTGACTGTCTCACAAGTTCCTTATGCATTTATAAGTACTGTTGTTGTATATTTACTAAAGGCTGCCCTAGAGTACACTAGAATAATTCACATTTGATTACACACACGTGCCAACAATGTATGGCACACATACATGAGGTGTAATCAGGTATACTTGGTTCCATAGAATGACTATGTTTAGGAGCTGTTTTCAGTCAAACAAACAGTTTTGTTCTTGAGTACTCATTGAACATTTAACTGCTCTATGTATTAGAGGGACAAGAACTTTGATCATCATCAACAGCTCATTTCAATTTTTGACTTTTTTCCTTCGATTGACACAAAAATAAAAAATCCATTGACTTACAATTGTTCTTGAAACAGCCTCCACATCCTTTTCTCCAAGTTTCCTCTTGAATTTTCCAGTTCTTATAATATCTTCCCAGCGACCCCATCTGTGAGATGACAGTATTTACTAAGTTATTTGGCCAAGGCAAATTATAAAAATACCACCAATGGCATTGTAGCACAACTGCACTGTACAACATTTTACCCACAACTCTCTCTGATTTGTAGTGTTGGACATCATCTCCTTCAAGTCAGACAAATCTCACCAGTGTATAGGGTTTTGTAAAAACATTTTTTCCATTTGGCAATTGTAGAATTGCCGCTGATGAGTTTCTGAATACCCATTTTCATCGGTTCTGGTATCAGTGATTTATTGTAGGAGTAGCAATTTTAGAAATTTGTCAACAGATTTTCTTGAAAGACATGAAGAATATTTGCGACGAAACTAAGGAAAATATATGCACCTGTTATGACTTTGCCAAAGATATAGATTTATTTGAATAGGTATGACAAAAGAAATTTACATACTAAAACTCATCATACACACTGACTACCCAAGTTATTGACACTTTGACAGTGAAAAGTGTTTTATTCACAGCACATGCTTAATTTAGTTGTTGATTCATTTTTGTACAAAATTTAGAACTTTAATTTTGATTCCTAATCGTACTTTTGCTACATATTAATTAAACTTAATTTCTATGCTTAAAATGTTGAAAAGTATGGATTATTGAAAAAGTTATAAAATAAGGAACCTCCAAGCATACCAATCAGAGAGAGTTGTGGGTAAGATATTGTACAGTGAACTGTACAGTTTTTAAAAATGCTTATCCATGTGCTATAGTCAATGCAAACAATAGGTGTTCATTTGCTGAATGACTATCCAGTTGCTTATCCAACCATGTTGCTATCTTTGCAATATACATGATCATTTGGCTGATAATCAGACATTTATGAATAACTGAATACGTTCAGCCCTTGCATCTCGATGTTTATGTACGGATGCCATGTGTTGCAGAACATCGCGATTGCTCAACTCAACTTGACCATTTAGGATTGTTACTGTACTGTACTGACAACCATAATTCTTTTAGAACATGTAAAACAAATACTCATTTATCAACAACATAAAAGTCAAAACCGTACTTCCATAACCCAGATATTCAACTCCACTTCCCAAGGCCCTGGTATTGCCATGCATGAGCTTGTACTATGTTGACTTGTGCACCAAACTTGTAACGATTTATAATCGTGGTTGGTGATTGGGCTGGTGATGCTTTGATACTCGCTACAATGTTACAATAATCTTGCTAACAGATCTACTGTTACCCCTGGGACTGTTACAATATTATGTCGCTGAAATGGCGACTGGACTCAGAGTAGCAATAGGCAAGATCGAAACAAACATTGTGGCCCTTTTCAGGGCGAACTTGAAGCCGACTCAGATTGCTGGATTGTTTGCATTTTCTTAATTGTCTGTGGTTTACGGTACAAAAACAAAATGAAATGTGAAACTTTGAAAGGCTTGTGTTGTTCACCGATACTACTTTAATAGATGATACTAAATAAAATGTCACTAAAATGAACAAAATGGTTCATTCTAGTTCCTTAACCCTTTAGTTGCCGTTCGACGGTATTTATCCGCGAGATTAAGCTAACACACGCTATTTACAACTTGATAATGTAACTCATAGTTAAAGACATTGCTGAGGGGCCAGCTGTCAAATATGAGTAAGCTAGGGAGCCATACACCCATTATGTTGTAGTATGTACGTTTGACCGTGTTTGACACAAGAAAACCGTGATTTTTACATGAATTTTGAGCAAAATTTGTGCGAGTTTTTAAAAATGGCGAGAACGCGACCATTACGCACAGATCCGTAGTAGGTTGGGGACGTTTCTAGGCTATTTTTGATGTTTTTGTTGTTGAAAATCAGTGTTCAACACGTCAGAACTGTGTATAGACACACATGGGATCAAGGTCCGCCATATTGGAGATTGTAGTGTCAACAAATCGAACCTCGGTCGTAAAATGGCTAGTGTCGTGTCATTGAAGAAGTGTAAGGTCAGCTAATAGTACGATGTCAAAATGGCGACGCTCCGAAATTATGATAGGCATTGCTGTATTTATGATCGTCAGCGTGGGCAAGGTATCTATAAACACTGTGGTGCACGGCAATCAAACAAACTGTTCGTTGTAAAGTAATTATCTGAATGATAACAATGTCAACATATTTGACATCGCAAATCTGAATGCTATACATAGAATGCAACGGGACTTGGGATGTCAACACAGACATGTGTTGATGCCAGGTGACAGAGATAGAAGGCAAGGCAAGCAGAAAACATTGGGATCACTTTCGGAAGACTTCAACACAATCAAGGTAAATATGAATATGTTCAGAATTTTCTATGTGTTGTATTATGAATGAAATGTATTCGTGTACTCTGTTCAAAACAGCCAGAAATGAATTTTGAAACTACTAGAATTAGGTGACCATGTATTTCTAATTTCCATTTTTTTAGAGTGTCAGATTTTTAGTATGTCATGGTTATTATCTCAAAACAAGCAATACTTTTTCTGATACTTCATTTGTATATTCGAGTCAGGTTACACATATCAATCAGTTCAGACCAAAGTAAATGTGTAATAAATTATATAAACAAATTGTAACTTTTCTTGACAAGTGTTCAACTGAATTTCATGAGTATTAACATATTAAACTATTGAACTATCGAGATAAGTCATCTGCTTATGTAATGTTATGTGTGAAGTGTATCTCAGAGGTAGACAGTTATGTACATGTTTCATTGAAATAATAGCAAGATACACATAGTTCATTTCTTGTTCTATAGAGTATGTTTGAACTCTAGCAATGTTGAAATATTGTGAAAAATGTAGACATGCATACAAACATGTGGGCATTCCATTGTACAATGAAACTTATTTTCATTTTTTCCTTGTTGCAATTTTTATTTTCAGTTCAAGTGTTTTGTTGTTTTGTGCATTGTATGATTTGCAATTTCGACATCAGCCAGAGTCTCGACATCAGCCAGAGTCAACATACAAAAGAAATATTGAGAATAATAAACCTTGTCATTCTTGTTGTTGAATTTCAGGAAAAGAATACAATAAACCTGGGATAAGCCTGCACCTATTGAAATTGATATTTTGAAGGGTCTACTCAATACTGGTGATGAGCTGTGTATGGACAATTTTCATACCCAAAAGAGTGTACCAGGAAGAGGCATTACTTGATTGAACAGTGAGCTACAACTCCTTACACACTCAAGAAATAAGGATGAACATTGACAGTGGTATTACATGTATATTCTCAAAATGTAAAAATAAAAAACTACATGCACATGTGTAACTGTTCATGACAATATTAGTCTATGATTTGTACCTTATTTTATCATCTACATATTATTTTCTTCTTATTTTAATAACATTTATATTGCAAATAGTGTTGTATAGTTGTTTGTAGCTCAAATTCTTACATTTGTATGCTGTATCACTAGTTTATTTGAGAGCATCATACAAGATGTTGTTAGTGTCTTGTTGTTTGTTATCTTCCTGTATCAACTTGGTTTTACAGTTTTACATGTAGTTCACAAATGAAGCAATGTAGGTTTATGTATGCATGTGGATAGTTTAGATACCACAATGTGATACATGCCAACGAGATCAACAGTAGCACATGTACAATGTAAAATACTTTTTTTGTCTGAATTTATGTAAGTTTATTGTTACATGTGTTGCCCATCATACGTTCAATCCTCAACACTTCTGATGAACACAACCGAAAATATTGTTGATATCAGATTACCTAAGATTTTCAGTCATTTTGAATAGCCAATTATGTCACGTGGCACTGTTGAGATTACAATATCCATATATTTTATACCAGATGCTGCCATTGGTGTTTGGGACCGTATGCTGAAAATGTTTCATGTATCAAAATCAAGTTCAACAATACACATGTAGTAACATACTAGGGGACTGTCAATTGACTTTGCATGTACATGTACATTGCAACTACTAGTAACAAGTACTGTAGCAATGACAATTTACCAAATCTTTGCCATTTATCTACTCCCTGACTTCTCATGAGTGTTAGTGTCTCATTTTTATTTTTTTTCTTATACTACCAATGCTAATAAAAAATATCACAGATTCTGTCAATTTTTTTAGAGACTGTCAGCTATTTTTGAAAGAGCAGTGAAGTTATGTGACCAAATTATTTATTTTTGGGTCCTCTGTGTCACACTGAGTTGAAAAGTGTATAGTAATATTAGACAAAGAGAAGTCACATTCGACCGATGGCCTGGGGCCTAGGGCCCGAGTGATATGATACTCCTCCTTTTTATATTGTGGGATGACATTTCAGATTTACCACATACATTCAGCACTTGATGAATATTAAAGATTATTTTTATGTTATAGATATTGTTTGTTGTTGTATATTTGCATGCTAAGGCACAACCATGTAATAATGAGCAATAGAATGATATGAAAAGTAAAAAAAAGTCTTACGTCCACCTTCAAAATATAGAAAAAAATGTATCAAGAAAACTATGATTTGTGTATTGGAGGCCATTTTGAATATTTAATGATGTCATGAGACAACAATTTGCATATTTTTGGGATCCATGTTGCATTTTGATTCCACAAATATATGGTTATACCAGATGACACTTGGCCAGTTTGGACTCAATCACACTTGTATTGTAATATGATACATGCATTTACATTTTTTGCATCATGTCACAGATATATCATATGTTTACCCTGTACATGATGACTAAAAACAAAGATTTGGTGCCCAAATATTTACATATTATAAAATATTTGCATATAATTCTGCATGCTTATGACATTGAACAACAAAGTGCAATGAAAAATGAAGAATGTTTCAGGTTTCACCAACTCGAATTGAAGAATTTGTGAAATATTCAATAACTTGACTGTAATGGCAGCCATTTTGAATATTTAATGAGGTCACATGACAAAAATTTGCATATTTTTGGGACCACTGTCTTTGGATGTATCCAAAAATACTTGGTTATGTATGGTAAAACATGGTCTGTTTGGACTCTGGCACCCATGTAATATGACTATTTCACTTGTTGAATGGTATGCCGAACATATCAAATTACTGTATGTTTGCCTAGTACATAATGACTAAAACCAAAGATTTTTGGCCCAAATCTTTACATATGATGTCATATTTTCATATTATTCTACAGACTTGCAACATTGAGGGCTAAAATTACAATAAAAAATTGAAAATATTTTACTCTCACTTATACAAATTGAAAATATTATATAAAATTCAATAACTTGACTGTAATGGCATCCATTTTGAATATTTAATGAGGTCACATGACCGATATTTGCATTTTTTTGGGACCGCTATCTTTTGGTTATTCCAAAAATACTTGGTTATGTATGGTCAAATATGGTCAGTTTAGACTCAAACGATCCTGTAATATGGCACTGTCACTCTCAGAATCCCTGTTCAAGAGTACCAAGTTACTATATGTTCGCCATATGTTGTATGGGGTGAAAATCAGAGTTTTGCTCCTAAATCTTTACATATGATGTAATATTTCAATATTATTGCACAGCCTTGTAACATTGAGGGATAAAATGCAATAACAAATTGAAAATATTATACTCTTACCCATACAAATTGAAAAATGGGCAGAGCATTCAATAATTTTATTGTAAAGGTGGCCATTTTGAATATATAATGAGGTCACATGACCAATATTTGCATATTTTTGGGATGCTTTTTTTATGACCAGTTCAAAAATATATGGTTCATCAGATCATCATTCGTCAGTTTGGACTCAAACAATCCTGCAATATGGTACTTCCACTCCTTGAATTGCATGCAAAAATAACGAGTTACCACATGTTTACCAGGGTGAAAATCAAAATTACATACATAAATCTTTACATATTATGTAATATTTCTATATCATTCCACAGGCTGGTAACATTGTGGGCTAAAATTCTATAAAAAACTGAGAATTTTGTACTCTCACCAATACAAATTATAAAAATACCGCCAATGGCGTTGTAGCACAACTGTAGTTTTTAAAAATGTTTATCTATATGCTAGTCTATGCTAACAATAGGTGTTTATTTGCTGAATAACTATCCAGTTGCCTATCCAACCATGTTGCTATCTTTACGATAAATGCTATCATTTGGCTGTTGCTATGGGCGTGGTCATGTTGTTAGATATATTTGCATACATTTGTGTATGTTTTTGTTCACTTGTGTATGAATTCCTGATATTGTCTTTGCAATATACGTGATCATTTGGCTGTTGCTATGGGCGTGGTCTTGTTGCTAGGAAAATTTACATACATTTTTTGAATGTTTATTCAATTGTCTATTAAACCCTGTTGTTATCTTTGTGAAATACACCACCGTTTGGCTGTTGCTATGGGCGTGGTCATGGTTACTAGGGTATTTGCATACATTTTTTGAATGTTTATTCATCTGTCTTTCTATTCCTGTTGTTATCTTTGCAATATACGTGATTATTTGGCTGTTGTTATGGGCGTGGTCTTGTTGCTATGCAAATTTACATACATTTTTTGGATGTTTATTCAATTATCTATTAAACCCTATTGTTATCTTTGTGAAATACACCACCGTTTGGCTGTTGCTATGGGCGTGGTCATGGTTGCTAGGGTATTTGCATACATTTTTTGAATGTTTACTCACTTGCTTACCAGATGATGTTGTTATTTGACCAAAATATACTGTCATTTGGTTGTTGCTAAAGGGTGTGGTCATGGTTGCTAGGGCCAATTTTGTCAAAATGTTTTTAAGAAAATCTGCAGAATAACAGTTTCAGAAACATCTTGCCAAGTTTCAGACTAATTGACCAAGTACTTTTTGAGATATAAGTTTTTGACCAAAAATGAACATTTTTACACCTAATTTGCATATCACTCATGGAATCATGGTATGCTTAATATTTCTTCGTCCATACATCCCTAGATACATTCCCATTAAATTTCAGCCCAATCTGCTCAGTAGTTTTAGAATTATAGATTTTTAACCAAAAAGACACATTTTTAGCTCTAATTTGCATATCACTGATGGAATCATCCCGTCATGAACAAATCTTACTTTACACCCCCTTAAGAATGTTCCCACCAAATTTTGCACCAATCCGCCCAGTAGTTTCTGAGTTTAAGTTTTTTGACCAAAAATCACATTTTTTGACCCAAATGACACACCTGTGATGCAATCATTTTGATTTGAACAATTTCCCAACTAGACACCCAAAGTAATGGACCCACCAAATATCGTGGCAATCGGTTCAGCGGTTTTTGACTTTAAGTTGTTTACACACACACACACACACACACACACACACACACACACACACATCCACACACACACACAGACAGACAGACGCAGGGCGATCCCTATAGCACTACTGAACAAGTTCAGTTGTGCTAAAAATGTGAAAAATATTTCATAACTTTACTGGTTTGGTGGCCATTTTGAATATATAATGAGGTCACATGACATAAATTTGCATATTTTTGGAAACTCTGATATATGTAGATTCCATAAATATATAGTTTTCCTGGGTCATCCTTGGTCAGTTTTGACACCAGGTGTTATGTAACATGGTACCAACACCTATATTATACCCTCTCAGGGGCTTGGGGTTCAAAGGGTTAACTATTGAATTGTAATCGAAACGAAAATGGACTAATATTTTCGTACCCATCGAACCATGATCAAACTTACAGAGATATCGGGTGAGAAGGCTTCGTCACTTGAAGACAACACGGATAAACACGTGGTGGCACTGTGGGCGAGTGGGCCATGACAATAGTCTCGGAACGGTCTGTTTTTTCGTGTACACTAAATGTACTCCAAAATCTATGGTTTTCAAAGTCACTGTGTCTATTTAATGAAAAACATGCAAGTAAGATTTTCCATGGCTACGTCAGTATTGAAGTTGAACGCTAAGTTCCCCCTCTATCCCTTCCCTTTAGTTTAATAGTTTGGACGTTGCATGTGTCGTCATAGTACAATCTTTGACCTTTCAAAATCTTAGTGAGTCGTCGTAGCAGAAAGTTTTGGCTGATACCTGTCCCTCTTGAAAACTATGTAATTCCAATTCGTTTAATTTCATTTTCTTTTGATTGAGTTCATTACCACCCACAGAGTGACTTGAAGCGGTTTCGTCTTCTTTCAAAAAAGACCTGTGCTAACTGAAGGTGCCATGCCGTATCGTTTCTGACTATTTTTGTAAATAAAACCTGAACATGCTGAAGACATCCACAGACATGTCTTACAGTGAGTTTTTTGACGTTGGAGCCAGAGCGTGACATGTTGAGTGTCCATTTGAACCTGTGCAGCTGTGTTTGGCATGTTCTAGTAATTTTCCAGTTAGACACAACAATGGCAACAAATATTGCAACATTAGTGTTGTTTCTTTTTTACATTGAATGTAACAGGGCCAGGGTACAAGTTCGTAAGTGGTCTATAATAGTATTATGTATCAAAATAAAAACAATTGACTCTCAATCAGTACGATGCTGTATCGTCCATCGAGGGGGCATGGCAAATGTAACAAAATTCATTGCGTACAGGATACGGATCGTTCGATCAAATATGCATAAAATTAATTTCCATTGCGAATAATACGCATGATTTTGCGTCACCGCAAATACTAAGTCCATCATTCTGAGCAGTTCTCAAATCCAGGAATTAAATGATAAATCTAATGAGAAGTCAACTAGGAAACAGTACACTGAATCACTGTATGCGAATATCTGTGCATAAAGGCAAAGTTATCTTCAACCTTATGTGTTGGACTTTTGTTTGTTTTGGTAGTGGTATGGTGATGATGCAATGAAGCTTTTGAAAATGGATTTCATTTTGTAGTAAACACTACAACTGTCTTGAAACATCTTGAAATTTGCTGCAATTTTTTACACAAAGTTGAAGATTTTGTTTTGTTACACTCTTTCAGCATTTGTGTTGAAAAGAGTTATTTGAGTAACTATTAGCACAAACTATTAAAAAAACTAATTTTTTTGACAAGTAAATTTGACTTAATTCTGTCGCTATTTAACTCTTTCACCACTATTCTCCACATGGGACTGTATGCTATCCACTAGGCCCCCTCATTAGCATACACATAATAAAAGTATGAGTGAGTGTTATGTTATCAAATTGTTATAAAAATACTTAGAATTGTTTAATCTTTGAAACTTAGGTATCATTTTAAAGCCAAATAAATTTTCTACATTACACTTCCAATTACACACATCCAAACATCAAATATACAGCTAGAATTTGGGGTAAAATGATAAAATTTCGTTAAAAAAAATGAGTGTTGCTTATTTATTGTCATATCACAAATAAACAATACATTTATATCACAAATAAAATGCAAAATACCAACATTCATGTTCCTACAAAACTAATATATTCTGGTTGTATACTCAAAATGGGCGAAAATTTGATAAAAAATGTTATTTTAAATAATAATAATTTGAACGAAATTAATCAACGGCTCACTAATCCGATTACGACACAGTCTGTGCCGCACTGGCAATGAAAGTGTACTAAAATATCTGAAGTCGTCACCTCAATACCTTTTGAAAAGTTAGTTTGAGTAAATATAATTCATTATTTGACAGAACAACAAAAAATTACCACTAAATTTATGCCCAAAAACAATAAAAAATGCCCACAAGTTGGAAGTATGCGAGTCCGAATCGGGATGCCAAAGTGGCGCTTTTTGCCGACATGCTTATCCTCAAGAGCAAATATGCAGTCGGAACTTTCAACTAACGTTGCGACAATCTGATCCCTACATAAACTGTTTTGAGTTCACACAGCCATGTCCTTGTATAAAACAATGTATCGACAGTCAAAATTTAATGAAAATTTCTACGAACAGCACCTTTATTTACGTTGTAAACAATGTTAGGGGAGACAATTTTGCTTCGGCCATGTTGAAATTTTGAATTTTACGCTGAAAATCGCATGCAAAAAATCCGATTGGAAAATCGCCCCGATCGTGCACAAGTTTCCCTCCACTGACCTGTACACAGTGAGTTTGTGTTAATACAAGTCATTATTGAGCCGTAACAAAAAGAAATAAAACAAAAATAATCCATTTTATAGCCAAAAATTACAACCAAGACGTTAGTATGGGCGTCGGTACCTGTCACAAGATTGCGTAAATTTGCCGACATTCAAAAATCTAGACGTAAATTGCTGACAGTAGCTCAAATAGACAGAAGCGGGAATTTGATGCTTACACACGAGTACAATGTGTTCCCACAGCTAAGCACTTGTATTCAACGATGTATTTCGAGTCAAATTCTGTCGAAATATCCAAGGACAGTGCCATAATTTCTATCGTAGACCATGCTATGGGAGCCGTTAATTACCTCCGCCATGTTTAAATTCGATTTTGTTAGCGAAAAACGCACATAAAAATTACGATCGCTCGTTTTTAGGCCGTACTTCAGTTACCGTTCACTGTCACGCATTCAAAATGGCAGTATACATAAACAAGGCTAATACGCATGTGTGGAACTAGTTATGGCAGCAAATTTTGCAGCAATAGCTGCCGTTCAACGGTTTTACGGCGATGAAGGTGAATGAACTTTGGCGTCCCGGTATACCAGGTTCTCGTGGGCGCCCTAGCGCGTCCCGGTATACCGGGTTCTCATGGTGAAAGGGTTAAACATTAAGATATCAAAACTCACTTTGACACTGCAGCTGTGTTGAAATTCACATGATTAAAATGGGTTAAAATGGCTAAAATAAGTGCCACCAAAAGCCACCATTTCAAGATGTAAATTTCAAAAGCAATCCCCGGCGTGTGCTACGCGCGCGCAGTGCCTCGCTCCACTCAGCAAGAATTACCCCCTCTTGTGACAAAATCCTGGGGAGAACACTGGGCTAGTATATTTACACACACAGTAAACTAACAACTTCACTGAAAACTTTGAACTCAGTGTATGGTTGGTGTTCTGTAACAATAGGGATGTCAGCACGTCCAATGTGTGGCTCACATCACAACAAGATTTTTTAAAATACAGGTTAATTTGATTGTAAAAATAATGCATTAAAATCGTTCAATGTCACTGTTTTTTCAGCAAGACCTGTAGAATAAATAAAATTCTTTTTGAAAAAATAGCGCCAATGGCATTGTAGCACAACTGTACAGTTTTTAAAAATGAAATCCCATATGCTGATCCATGCTAGGTATAGGCGTTCATTAGCTGAATGATTATCCATACATTCATTTGTCTATTTATCCCTGTTATCTTTGCAATATATGTGATCATTTGGCTGTTGCTATGGGTGTGGTCTTTTTGCTAGGCACATTTGCATACAATTTTTGAATGTGTCTGTATCATATTTGCAAAATATGTGATCATTTGGCTGTTGCTATGGACGTGGTCATGTTGCTAGCCATATTTGCATACATTTTTTTGAATGATTATTCATTTGTCTATCAATTCCTAAAGTTATCTTTGCAATATACGTGATTTGGTTGTTGCTAAGGGCGTGGTCTTGTTGCTAGGCAAATAATATACGCTTTTGAATGTTTATTCAATTGTCTATCCATCCCTATGGTTATCGTTGTGAAATACATCACTGATTGGCTACTGCTATGGCTGTGGCCTTGTTGCTAGGCAAATTTACATACATTTTTGGAATGTTCATTCTATTATCTATTATCCCTGTTATCTTTGCAATACATCTGATCATTTGGTTGTTGCTATGGGTGTGGTCTTGTTGCTAGGCAAATAACATTTTTTGAATGGTTATTCAATTGTCTATCCATCCACATGGTTATCTTTATGAAATACATCACTGATTGGCTGTTGCTATGGGTGTGGCCTTGTTGCTAGGCAAATTTACTTACATTTTTGAATGCTTATTCATTTGTCTATCAATTCCTGTTATCTTTGTAATATATAAGATGACTTGGCTGTTGTTATGGCCATGGTCTTGTTGGTAGGCACATTTGCAAACATATTTTGAATGCTTAAACACCTCGAAGAATGTTCCCACCAAATTTCAGACCAATCTGCCCAATAGTTTTTGAGTAAGTTTTTTGACCAAAAATTACATTTTTCGACCTAAATCACACTGGTAGTAAGATCATTTTGATTTGAACAATTTCCCAACTAGACACCCAAGGTAATACACCCATCAAATATCATGGCAATCAGTACATGCAGGAAATTTAACCTGTCAAACACAGTATGATCATGGAGGTCTTGATATGACTATTTTTCTAAAATGTAAGCATTGACAATGCATACTTCTAAGATGTACCAAAAGATCTGCAGGTACCAAGTCAGCCCCTTCATATGCCGTTTGTAGGTGGACAGGCGTTGGTCAGCTAGATCATGTACTTGTATCTTTCAACAACTACTGGGCATTGAACTAGCTGACGTTCCCATGTGCCACGGACCTTGACAGCTCTGATGATGGGTGTACTGTCATCACTTATAGGTAAGGTAGTTAGAGTATTCACTACCCTAGAATCTCTCCAAGCTGTTGCAGTTAATCTGCCTTTCCGCCAGTGTACAAACTCTCCCGAGTAAGACGCTTAACTACTGTGCTACTGGGTTTCATTTCTGTGGGTAGTCCCTGTCTGTTTGGCCTAACAGTTCCACAAGCTAGTATTTTTTTACCTTGAAGCTTGGTAAACAGTGCTGGACTTGTATAGTAATTATCACAGTACACTTCGTGTCCTTTGTTGTAATATGGACGGGTTAGATTCATGACTACACTTTCTGTTACAGAGCCCTCACTAACTTGTAGTTCTTTCCCTTGGTAAACTTTCAAGTTCAACACATACCCGGAAGTTGACTCTGCTAGGTTGAATACCTTTATTCCCCACTTAGTAGGTTTGTTTTTGATGTATTGTTTGAATCCCGGCCGACCTTTAAATTTAATCATACTTTCATCCAAGCCTAGCTGTCTCTCCGGAGAATACATAGCTCTAAATCTCAACAATATTCTGTCAACGACAGGTCGTATTTTACCAAGCCGGTCATACATAGGGTCATTCCGGTCTGTCACTAATGTTTCATTGTTGACAAAATGCACATAACGAAGTATCTGGCAATACAGTAGACGGGGCATGTGTCTTCCGAAAGCTGGAGTTTGAGTTAACCAATTTTGAGACCAATATTCTCGACATGACCCTTTCTTATCGACTAACCCCATCGCGAGAGTAAGCCCAAGAAATACTTCGAACTGATCGGTAGTTATATCAACCCATTCAGACCTTCTGTTTTCAAGGTCACCAGGTTTCTGACTAGCGTAACGGTTGGTTTCGGTTACGATGTCGCTAATCAACTCTGGGGTGAATAAACATTTGAACACTTCTCTTGCTGATTTACCTGACATATCTCCGGAATGGGTGAACGGATTTTCATCAGGTTTGAAACAGAGAATTTGTCTTTCTATAATGCTAGTTGGGAATGACAAACATTTCCAACTTTTCACTTCCTTAATTTTCACTTAGAATACCTAATCGTATCATGAAACAAATTGACATGCATATGTATGCCATTGTATGTTGCCCCTGTACCAAGTTTGAAAAAAATCAGTCCAGGCATCTCCAAGAAACGGCTCTGGATGGACGGACGGAACCCAATCCATAAGTCCCATCCCGGCATTTCGAGCCCTGCTTGTCTATGAATCCCAGATGTTATCTTTGCAATGTACGTGATCATTTCGCTGTTGCTATGGGTGTGGTCTTGTTGCTAGGCATATTTACACAAATTTTTGAATGTTTATTTATTTGTCTATTAATCCCTGTTATCTTTGCAATATATGTGACCATTTGGCTATTGCTAAGGCGAAAGTGGTACTACATCCTGTACTACTCCTGGACAGAGATGGTGGTTAGGTAGGGTAAGATTGGGTAAAGGTAGGGATTTCAGGTGATTTTTAGTTCTGTATCCTACACTAGTAAACATTATGTCATTAGATAGATCTTGGAGTGAACAGTGTAATACCGTTTATATTTTGTAAATCGGACTTTGCATTCATGATATACAGTATTTTTTAGGTGAAAAAATGGGCCCGTTTTTCAGACAATACTCAGCAATACAATGCATGGTTAATTAGAAAGGACAATGGCACCAATTAACCTTGAAATTGGGGGTGGAATCAATATAAATCTTTCATATCTTTGTTATTTCCCAACCAATTTGCATCAAATTTTCAGTGAATGAAGTTTCAAATAGGATGTACTGAAGAAGATCAAAGATAATATGTCCATATGACCCCGTTGCCATGGAAACATGATTTTAATATAATGTTATGAATGAATTATTCATCAGTAAGTTCAATGATGCCATTATTCAAAAAAGTTTGTTGAGTATCTGAACAAAACTTCACACAGTGATGTATCAGGATGAAATATTTACATTTCCAAACTAATACTTTTGATCAAAAGTGGCCGTTACCATGGAAACGAGTCAAATCCATATTTTTAATAATTTTGTTGTTTTTACATCCCTGCCTCGACTACAACTACTATACTGTGATCTAAACTTCAACTAATGGCATGCTTGGGTGATAGCTCCATTTTGAACAGTATTTTAATAATTATGCGGGGTGGTTGCCATGGAAACAGATCCTATTCATAGTTTAGCGAAAATCATTTATTGGACCATAACTCTGGATATATTTGAGCGATTCTGACCAAATTTGGCATATACATAGATATATGTTGGGGCTGTATAATATGTAAATATGTCATTAATGTTACCATGGAAACTATGTGTGTGACAAAACTGTAACTCATTGAATACTCTTGGTTTATTTTAGGTCGACCAGTGAATGAACCACGGTTGTAGTGTAGTTTCATTCACTGAGGAATACTGCTATTCATAATTCCCACACATTTTTAACATGGACACATTGTGGTAGTGCATGTGAATAAAGTGCTAGTCATATTTCATTTATGTACAACAGTATTTTTATTTCTATTCTAAATCCTCAAGGACATGGTCTCCCTTCTTAAGATCTAACAGTAGTGGAAAGTGCCATGCTATTTCCTCATCTTCCTTTATTCACTTTTCTTCCCTTTCTTGAACTGGACAATACAGTTATAGATGTCACCAGTGACCATGGACTCTGACATATTTACAAAATGTTTAGAAGAACTGGAAAAAATGTACAAAAACAATAATCCATTAGCATTTTTAAAAAAAATATTTCTGCAGATCTATAGTGTCAGTAACCATTGTGTTTGTGTAAACTGGCAAATATACTTGTAGATGATGTAGACTGAAGTTATTTTACAAACCTTGCACAAGATAAGAACATACAACTCAATACAACCTGATCAAATTTATTATTACCAAACACAATAATCAAGTTTGAACCAGCCTTGGAAAAATGAGTCCACTTTCAAGTTTAGCATAGTTTGATAAAGATGAGACTGAGTATCAACCCATACACTGATACAGTTGGTATGATAATACAATACGCAATGCCATATACATATTTTGATGGTGTCCCCCCTCGCCCCTTTTTGCAGTATACATACTGCAACCCATAAATACGATCAAAATTGGTATCTAAAGACAATTATTTTAATTTGCTATTCTCTAACACTTGCTTTCAATCTCAATACAACATCAGGCCTGAAAAATGTGACGCCATTTTGTACACGTAAACTTTCTATTTCGAACAAAATCATGGAGTTTCAACAATTTCCAAGGTGTCATGACACATCAAAACACCATGTACGACTTCTTTATTGTGTTAACATTCATATTTACGCTTAAGTATGATTTGAAAATACGTCCTACCTGCAAATTTTCGCACAAGTTGAGATCGTCGCCACTTCTACAAACTTCTCAAAATCACGTCGTTTCAGCTACAGTTCCCGGATGTAAACAAGCAGTAGCGAGACCATTTTCAAATCGGGCGCTACGCATAACTTTGCCATACGAAGGGGCCAAATAATCATTTGAAAATTACTTATCAATAACATATTTTCATAAATTTGGGCTAAGGAAGTTAAAGTAAACAAATATTATTGACAAAAAACGTTAAAAAAGTTTGTTTTTTGGCGCCATTTTTAAAATTCTCAACCGGTTTTTTCACTTGACACATCGAACAATAGCCTATTCACCCCTCTTTGAGATGCGCCCCTTTTCGGTATGGTATGGTCCAGTTCAGTGATGCGTAGGCGGGAAATAGTGAACAGAGGTCGAGAGGTCATGTTGAAAAATAGTGTCCACGAAGGGCGACCGCGCATACGGCCGTAATTTTCGATCAAGTTTGCACTTTGTCGCGCTGTAACTTCGTTATTACCGGTTCAATTACTATCAAATTTGTTCAAAGTGAAGGTTATTTATTTATAACTAATATTTCAAATGCAAATCAAAATGGTTTTTGTGTTAAATGCACTTTAATGAGGAAAATCTGAGGTAAGACGTGTCGTTTCACACGGTGACCGAAAAAAAAGTCACGTGACTGAAATCCCTAGTAAAGGTAGGGGTAAAGGTGGGTAAATTTGACTTTTCGTGTAGTGCATGGGTGTGGTCTTGTTGCTAGGCGTATTTGTATACACTTTTTGAATGTTTGTTCATTTGTCTAAAAATCCCTGTTGCTATCTTTGTTTACAGTGTATTTCTTAGTTTAATTTTTTGTGTGACCACCTTAGTAACAATCCATGTGAGTGTATAGTGATAGTGAGATCATCTATCTAACTAGTATACATTCGCAAGCAAAAGCGTAGTTCCAGGGCACAGTTAGGGACATGAAGAGGCGGTGATGTTTGGATTGGTGTAAATTGGCCGATAGTGGATATATTGAGGGTAGGATAGTGTGGCAGTGAAACAAGGTTACATACCTAAGGGTTGGGAGACATCTGGTATATTACAGGACCATGGTAGCTGTAATATGTTTGCATGACATGGGCATTTCCCAATAGGTGAGTGTGCAGATTTGACATAGATGTGGTCTATTACTAGGTGCCTTTGAGTGTGGTGGCTGTTTTAACAACTTGGTTGAATTGGAAGCTGGACATGAATTTCTCAACTGGGTGAACTTGTTGTGCTAGGAGATTTTCATTGAAGTCTCCACAGATGACATTGTGGTAAACATTGATTGTGTGCAAGAAAGATGCAATGAGTTGGCCAAGATTGCTGAGGAACAAGCTGGTTTGGTAGTTTGGTATGTAGAAAACACGTAACCCCACCTAGTACCTGCAAACGAACGATCGGTGTCTCCGACTAAAGTAGCGAGATCCGTTCACGTCTGAGCAGCAGACCTACTTTGTTTTAGAAATCACGACAAGGCGAAAATTCGAACAAATATTTTATGTTACAGCAGTTGATAAAGTCATATTCAAATCAAAGTTTGTTTAGGGCGATGTTGATCTTTCTGACGTCGCTACTTGCATTCAAGTTACAAATAAAATGATATTCAGCGGAAATCAAGCATTCATAGAAGTTGTATACTATTGTAAGTGATGATAAATCAAAATTATATCAAAAATACTTGCCGAAATAGAATATTTATACTAAAAACATGGCAGCCATAACATTGAACGCCATTTGACACGTAGGTATATGTCAAACTTTCAGAGGTTATCACTTGCGACGAGTCGCCGGAAAACCAACATTTAATTCACGTAGGATGGTCTCCAAAAACCCTGTTCTAACAAAACTAGGCCGATCGGAATTTAAAACTAAAAACTCATCGATGGTTGCTGTAAACGAGAACTCCAAACAGTCATCATATCAATCGTCCAATGATGCGAAAGTTGAAATCTCCCTGCATACTGAGCTGATTAATGTTCATGATATGCCATGACATCATTCATGTCCTGCTTCGAATACGTCACTATTTTTCCCATATAAGGGTAGCACAATGCAAATGAATGATAGCGCTGACTTCAGCTGGAGATCGACGATTCGATTATGAACACGGAAGTGTGCCATGCTCCCACCACGTAATTTTACCGAACAAACATTGATTTTTAATTTAACCCCATCAAAAGGAGCACAATTTTGGAGGAGATGTAGAAATACCGAGGTCAATGTTGATGCACATAAATAAGTAGCACGATATTTTATAGGATTACGCCAAAAGATATAGGGAGT
Organism: Glandiceps talaboti; assembly: GCF_964340395.1. Taxonomy (NCBI): domain Eukaryota; kingdom Metazoa; phylum Hemichordata; class Enteropneusta; family Spengelidae; genus Glandiceps; species Glandiceps talaboti. Next base: position 27,368,881 of record NC_135555.1, on the reverse strand, counting down.
AGTCGAGCACAAAACTAACGACCACATACAATGTTTTGATACCAATATAAACAGATACAAGCTGTGTGATACCAATATATCTGTCCCTTAATTTAACAAAATCACAAATTCGATCAAAACAGGTTCACACATCGTAAACTCAACTTTACTGTACTATGATCGCTGATCACGCTTTCACCATGTGTTTCTGATGTAATGAGTCAGCATCTAAACATGACCCCTCAACTCCACAACTTTTAGTATAGTACCACCTCCAACACGATATTGTCAGCTATCAAAAGTTTTTAGCTTACGCAAATAGCGACGGAAATAGGGGGTCCCGAACGGCTAGCGTTTGCCGCAATGCATGCTGGGAAACCTGGAACAAAACTGTGTGGAGACCCCCCACAGAGTTGTAAGCCGAAAGTGGATAGAAAGTGAGAACGGCCGGTAAAACAAGAGTCCCAGGTCACCCTCTAGAGGGCACCCTGGAACTAATTAGCAGTTTGCCTTTGCAGTGATTAATGAGGCACACTTTATCATTTTAAACAGAGGAACTCATTACAAGTGGGTAGTTTTAGCAAACTTAGATGAAAAAACAAAACTTACCCAAAGGTCAGAAGACCCTTTTCAACTCTGAAGCACTCTACCCTTGTCCAACCAGACTGTAGTTGTTTCTTGGACACCTTTTTCTCATCTTCCTCGCTCTCACTTTCTGATGTAAATTCCATGACTTCATCAAGATTGCCAAATCTCCTTGTCTGTTTGCGTTGTCTGGGTTGATTTATAATACCAATATCCTGTGAGCAAAAAAAAATAGCCCCAATGGCGTTCTTAGCACAACTGTACAGTTTATTAAAAATGTTTATCCACATGTTGATCCATGCTAGGTATATGTGTTTATTTGATGAATGACTAATTATAATAATAATGTTGGGTTCTTATATAGCGCTTTCCCACTCAGTGCTCAAAGTGCTTTACAATTTTTACCCCTGGCTCGGATCAGAACGGCACAACAGCCCTTTAGTCTTCCTCAACTTCCCGGGGAGCATACAATCCATTGCAGCCATTTAAGCGCATAGGATTAAAGCCTTCACATTGCAACCTACATCCTACCAGGTGCCCCACTATACAGCTGGGTTGACTGAGGCACAGTTGTGGTTCAAACCAGAAACAAACAGCAGGCAGTGACGGGGCTCGAACCTGCAACCTGTAGATTCCAAGCCGGTCACACTAAGCATTCACCCATCATGACTCCAGTTGCCTATCCAACCATGTTGTTATCATTGCAATATGAGCGATCCACTGGCAGTTGCTATGGGTGTGGTCTTGTTGCTAGACATATTTGTATACACTTTTTGAATGTTTGTTCACTTGACTATGAATCCCTGATGTCATCTCAGCAATATTCCTGATCATTTTGATGTTGCTATGGGTGGTTTTTTTTGCTAGGTATATTTGCATACATTTTTTGAATGTTTATTCATTTGTCTATTAATCTGTTATCTTTGTAACAAACATGATCATTTGGCTGTTGCTATGGACGTGGTCTTGTTGCTAGGCAAATTTACATACATATTTTGAATGTTTATTCACTTGTCTTTTAATCCCTCATTATCTTTGTGAAATACACGACTGTTTGGCTGTTGCTATGGGTGTGGTCATGGTTGCTAGGGATATTTGCATACATTTTTTGAATGTTTACTTCCTTGCCTACCAGATGTTGTTATTTGACCAAAATACACTGCCATTTAGTTGTTGCTAAGAGCGTGGTCATGGTTGCTAGGGCCAATTGTCAAAAATTGTCAAGAAAAGCTGCATTATAACACTTCTAGAAACATCTCACCAAGTTTCAGTCTCACTGACCAAGTACTTTTTGAGATATAATTTTTTTACCAAAATTCACATTTTTACACCTAATTTACATATTACTGATGAGATCATTATATGCTAAATACTTTTTCATCTATACACCTCCAGATGCATTCCATTAAATTTCAGCCCAATCTGCAGAGTACTTTTGGAAATCAAGATTTTATATCAAAAAGACACATTTTTTAGCCCTAATTTGTATATTACTGATGGAGAATCATCATGTCATGAACAAATCTTAATTTGCATATTTAGCATGTTGAATGGAAGTCAGTCAACAAATTGAATGATTGTTATTAGTCCCCGCGGGACGGGGACTTATGGATTGGGTTCCGTCTGTCTGTGTGTCCGTCCGTCCGTCCGTCTGTCTGCATTCACAAACAAAATGGCTGCTAAGTGGCCATACTGGATCGTATCATGACAACAATGAATACGCACATGTGTGTCATAGAACACTGCCCTAATACCAACTTTGAATGAGATCTGTTCAAGCATGTCTGAGTTATGGCTTTAGACAGGGAAAATTTGCAAACAAAATGGCTGCTAGGCAGCCATATTGGATCGTATCATGAAACAAATTGATGTGCATATGTATGCCATTGTATGTTGCCCCTGTACAAAGTTTGAAAAAAATCGATCCAAGCATCTCCAAGAAACGGCTGCAGACAGACGGACGGACGGACGGACACACAGACAGAAGGAACCCAATCCATAAGTCCCTGTCCCGCGGGGACTAATAACAATCATTCAATTTGTTGACTGACTTCCATTCAACATGCTAAATATGTAAAACTACAGATGTGTAGGAGATCAAGTTGACCTTCTTGTTTTATTTTGATCAGCTAACACAACGTAAAATGCTATTATAGATCAAAAGAATTAGACACAAACGAAAATCGATCCTGTGTCATACAGGATGTGTTATTTAACCATGATTAGATCAAGGGCAAGAGGCAACAATTCAGGTGTCCAAAACAATACTGAATAACATGAATAAAGATAACATCAAAAAGTTCCGTCAAGTTCTTGTTTATAATTATTTCAGTATCTTGAATCGATAATTAATATCTAATTATATTACATAGTGAAATACATATATCGATCGAATCGCACTGGAATATAAATAGAATACACAGGACACTGATGTGGAGTGTACTGATTGAATAGCGTTTATTTCCCTCGTTTCCCACGTTTTGGAGCGTCATTTCAAATAATATCTTACTTTTCACCCCCTTAACAATGTTCCCACCAAATTTCGCACCAATCTGCCCAGTAGTTTCTGAGTTTTAATTTTTTTTTGACCAAAAATCACATTTTTTTACCAAAATCACACACCTGTGATGCGATCATTTTGATTTGAACAATTTCCCAACTAGACACCCAAGGTAATGGACCCACCAAATATCATGGCAATCAGTTCAGCGGTTTTTGACTATAAGTTGTTTACACACACACACACACACACACACACACACACACACACACACACACACACACACTCACACTCACACACACTCACACACACACACACACACACACACACACACACACACACACACACACACACACACACACACACACACACACACACCGGGAGATCCCTATAGCACTACTGAACCTCAGTTCAATTGTGCTAAAAATGTTTCATTTCTTAAAAGACCAGAAAGTACATACATATAATATTAATTTTTATTATTCCATTTCTCACCTTATACCCAAAATAACATATGTGTAGACATGTATGAGTTCATTAAAATATACTAAAAATAAAGAAGTATGTAAATGTGACTCATAGCTAACTTGGCCCTTTATTACATGTATATCATTATCATTTCCAGATTTCACCACAATTGTTGCCTGGTTAAATGAAGTAGAACAGAATTGGCATTGGGCTCCCTTGTGTTTAGTTGATTGTAATAAAGATACCTTAGGGTCGACGTCAAAAGATCGATGTTTACAAAAAAACTTAATTGCTTTAGTTTGTCAAAAACGATTTAACGCCATACTTGGCAAATTTAGTACGATTTCAAGGCTGCTTTTACCTAAAACACTGCGTACAGTCGGTCCGATTTATCAGCGGTACGCGGTTCAGCTTTCAAATTTGCTGCAAAATAGGTATTTGGGAACGAGGTGGGTATCCAGAGTGTGCGTACGCACATTTCATCAGTTGGCGTCGTCGAGACACGAAGGGTTCGGACAATTTTCTGGTCCATATATGTTCTCCTCACACAATTTATAAATGCCCTTCGAACGACTTTCAGAAACTAACGAACAAGATTTGGGAGTTATATATCAAAAAACAACAGGGCAAATCCTGGGCCGGTGTACAGGAAAGCGCAACAAAGTTGTGCAATTGTGGCATGCCAAATACAAAAATGACCGACGGTAATTAGCCGAGTTCATGTCCCAGGAGGTCGAGTCGAAACAATCTATTTTGAAATACGTTAAAAAATATGTTTGAAAGTTAACGAAGTCACAGTGGGTACGTGATCAGAGCCGATCGTTCAATCGCAGTGTTAAATTTTAAAGGACCTTCACGATAATTGATTTCAATAGACTATGTGGAGAGGACGTTGCCAAAATCCCACTACGCGAAGGTTCTAAGTTAGGCCATAAGTTATAACGTGAAACTAATACGAATGTAAATCCGGAAATTACCGATGAGATGTCATGTTTGATGTGACCTCTCAACTTGGACTAAATTGTCGTAGATAGCGTGGTATTGCGAATGTTTATTTCTACACACGCAACAAGTTGATCGTTCGACTGATGTTGATTCAACCCTTCGTGAAAATCAAAAGTTCGATCGCCTGAAATAATTATTTAGCAATAGTTTAGCAATTTCAAACAGATTTATAGATGTTTGTAGATGATAGTTGGAACATGCATGTGAAAGCCTAGCCGTGGCCGCCGCGTCAACGTGTTCATCACTGTCGTGGTGCGATGTCACAGTCAAAATCAACGGAAACGTGCGAATATATACGACTCGACAGAAACAACTTGAAGGCTAAAAAGCATGAGAGCTGGGAAATACAATTTCTAGTTGAAACTATGTTTTGCAGAGACAGTTAAATGTTTTACAGTTTGAATTGCAATGTTACTACATATAGTTCTTTACTCCAGTGAAAATGGTTACTTCATCCGATCTAATCTTTGGAATGGCCTTTATATGGGAAGTGGTATCCTGCTGTTTGCAAAACATCCTGTCAAGTTTTATGAATCAAATCTATCTGTACAATCAATTTAGTCGAACTAGTTAACAAAGGCGATTCCTACACTTTCCCGACAGGCCCTGTATTTTTCAGTTAAACAAAAATCATCCGATCATAGTGTTGCTGATGCATGATGAGCCTACACCCAGTCACGAAATGTCTCCCATTTCAAAAAAGAAAGTGAAACCAGACATACCAGTATTAGTAATCAATGTGACGACATGTAAATTCAGTGTTGTTGTGTTCTGTTGGTTTTCAATAAAAGTATTTTTCTGAGTTAAAATGGTTTTCTATTTAATTATAATTCAGTATTATATTGGTACGTTGTTTGAAAGTGGAAGTATACAGTATGAGTCTGAAACGATTTTCAATTTTAGGTCAGTTAAGTTAGATGGGGGGGTGGGGGGGTCTGGGACCTAACTTAAGCAATTAAGTTAGATATATTATATTGAACTTTTGATGTTGCCCCTTATTGGAGTCTAATTTGAAGTGAACTACACAGTTTACATCTGAATCACCAAGATGTTATCAGCATAATCCTGTCAGGTGACATCACAGTGAAGTCACCTGACAGTAAACTTTTGTCAATTGTGGTACCAGTAGGTTGTATCCATTGATAGACATTTTCTGTATACTTGGTTCCATAGAATGACTATGTTTAGGAGCTGTTTTCAGTCAAACAAACAGTATTGTTCTTGAGTACTCATTGAACATTTAACTGCTAACTGCTCTATGTATTAGAGGGACAAGACCTTTGATCATCAACAGCTCATTTCAATTTTTGACCATGTAAAGTTTGCAATACAGATAATTTCAAATTTTGACAACAGATATACAGATTCAGATTTCATATTCAACATCCACAACTCACACTAGTTAGACTATTCACACTCAAATAATGACAAAGACTTACTCTTGATTTAATTTCATCTGCATCTACATCTGCCTTTTTGGCCCACTTCTGCCAGAAATCGGGGTCATCTAATGAGATATCCTGTCTGTCAGAAGATGACACAAAACTAGCCTTGGCAAATGTCGATCCTTTGCCTTCAGACTCTATCTGAATGACCTGAGTACGACGTTGAAGGATGTGATCAATGTCTTCTTCACAGAACCTAGATCCTGAATCATCATCGTCCATTATTGCACCATATGCTCCTTTACGTAGTAATTCTTCTATTTCCTTTTTGGACATTGACGGCTGCTACAGAGATGAAAAATTAAAGGTTCTTTTAAATGTTGTCTTTGTGGTAAGTTGATATATGTCTAAGTGCAGTGATTGCAAACAAGGTAATCTGCAGAAGGGAGACAATAATGGAAACAGACATATATCTCTCCCCTGCTTCACGTTATAGCCATTGGTGCTAGCATGAACCTGGTGATGCATACTACTGTCAAATTTTGAATCAGTGTGACATAAGTTTGAAAGGGTTGGGTGAAAAATGTTTCTTTTTGAGTATTCCTATTGTAAAATGTCACAAGTCACTATAATAAACAACAACAACAATAACAGCAGCAGCAGTATGTTGCTGCTGCTGCTACTACTGCTACTACTACTACTACTACTACTACTACTACTACTACTACTACTACTACTACTACTACTACTACTACTACTACTACGACTGAATACTTTGGTCCATTCATCTAAACTACCTTGCCAGACACATTTCAACTGTGACAAATACATATTAACCCTTTACTTCCTGTACAGCTTAGAGGGTATAAGACCCCCTAGTGCCTGGATTTTTTCAGAAAATACCGCCAACGGCGTTGTAGCACAACTGTACAGTTTTTAAAAATGCTAATATGCGAACAATAAGTGTTCATTTGGTGAATGACTATCCAGTTGCCTATCCAACCATGTTACTCTCTTTACGATATATGCTATCATTTGGCTGTTGCTATGGATGTGGTCTTGTTGCTAGGCATATTTACATACATTTTTTGAATGTTTATTCAATTGTCTAATAATCTCCATTGTTATCTTCACAATATATGTGATCATTTGGCTGTTGCTATGGGCGTGGTCTTGTTGCTAGGCACACTTGCATACATTTTTTGAATGTTTATTCATTTGTCTTCTATTCCTGTTGTTATCTTTGCAATATTTGTGATTATTTGGCTGTTGCTATGGGCGTGGTCTTGTTGCTAGGCACATTTGCATACATTTTTTGAATGTTTATTCATTTGTCTTTCTATTCCTGTTGTTATCTTTGCAATATACATGATTATCTGGCTGGTGCTATGGGCGTGGTCTTGTTGCTAGGCAAATTTACATACATTTGTTGAACGTTTATTCAATTGTCTATTAATCCCTGTTGTTATCTTTGTGAAATACACGACCGTTTGGCTGTTGCTATGGGCGTGGTCATGGTTGCTACGGTATTTGCATACATTTTTTGAATGTTTATTCATTTGCCTACCATATGATGTTGTTATTTGACCAAAATATACTGCCATTTGGTTGTTGCTAAGGGCGTGATCATGGTTGCTAGGGCCAATATTGTCAAATGTTTTGAAGAATAACATGCAGAAACATTTCACCAAGTTTCAGACTCTGTGACCAAGTACTTTTTGAGATATAAGTTTTTGACCAAAAATGAACATTTTTACACCTAATTTGCATATCACTCATGGAATCATGGTATGCTTAATATTTCTTTGTCCATACATCCCTAGATACATTCCCATTAAATTTCAGCCCAATCTGCTCAGTAGTTTTGGAATTATAGATTTTTAACCAAAAAGACACATTTTTAGCCCTAATTTGCATATCACTGATGGAATCATCCCGTCATGGACAAATCTTACTTTACATCCCCTTAAGAATGATCCCACCAAATTTCACACCAATCTGCCCAGTAGTTTCTGAGTTTAAGTTTTTTGACCAAAAATCACATTTTTTGACCCAAATCACACATCTGTGATGCGATCATTTTGATTTGAACAATTTCCCAACTAGACACCCAAGGTAATGGACCCACCAAATATCATGGCAATCGGTTCAGCAGTTTCTGAGTTTAAGTTGTTTACACACATACACACACACACACACACACACACACACACACACACACACACACACACACACACACACACACACACACACACACACACACAGAGACAGACAGACAGACAGACGCCGGGCGATCCCTATAGCACTACTGAACCTCAGTTCAGTTGTGCTAAAAAACAATGCCAATACGCATTGATAAATGTTAAATTGCTCGAATTTTGTTTCTATGGTAACTATTTTAGACAGTGTGTGGTAAGTATGTTACAAATCATTAACAGTTTATAACAATATCAATATTTTGAATTTTGCTACTTTTATGCAAATTTTATGCAAATTATCAGCTCTAGGCATACCTGCTTACCTCTGTCCCTACTATTCTTTACTGATTTTTTATTAAATAAAGCTACTTTACTCACCACTAGTGTCTTTATTTATCCCCCTTATATGACTATTCTGACTAAGTTTTTTTCTTTTTCTAGCTAGTTCCCTTCCAGCACAAGCAGGATCATCATAAGAATAGTCCTTCATGTAGTGATAATGATGAAAGCATGGGACAGGACACATTCTAACTTTGCACACTGAACAAATGTACTTGGTGTCTTTTCTCTGTTTGTGTACTTGGCACTTCGATGAAGTGTCTAAAATCCCTGGAGCATGTTGTAATTTATGGTCAAATCTGGCATCCTCACTGTGTGTAATACTCTTTCTACCTGGCCTCTTCACAAAAGACACCCAGCAATAAGCTGTTCACATAGTTGCCCCCTGAACTGATGAAGGGTGGGTGGCTTATTGGGGTTGGCTTTCTTGTTCAAAATGTAAGCATTGACAATGCATACTTCTAAGATGTACCAAAATATCTGTAGGTACCAAGTCAGCCCCTTCATATGCCGTTTGTAGGTGGACAGGCGTTGGTCAGCTAGATCATGTACTTGTATCTTTCAACAACTACTGGGCGTTGAACTAGCTGACGTTCCCATGTGCCACGGACCTTGACAGCTCTGATGATGGGTGTACTGTCATCACTTATAGGTAAGGTAGTTAGAGTATTCACTACCCTAGAATCTCTCCAAGCTGTTGCAGTTAATCTGCCTTTCTGCCAGTGTACAAACTCTCCCGAGTAAGACGCTTAACTACTGTGCTACTGGGTTTCATTTCTGTGGGTAGTCCCTGTCTGTTTGGCCTAACAGTTCCACAAGCTAGTATTTTTTTACCTTGAAGCTTGGTAAACAGTGCTGGACTTGTATAGTAATTATCACAGTACACTTCGTGTCCTTTGTTGTAATATGGACGGGTTAGATTCATGACTACACTTTCTGTTACAGAGCCCTCACTAACTTGTAGTTCTTTCCCTTGGTAAACTTTCAAGTTCAACACATACCCGGATGTTGACTCTGCTAGGTTGAATACCTTTATTCCCCACTTAGTAGGTTTGTTTTTGATGTATTGTTTGAATCCCGGCCGACCTTTAAATTTAATCATACTTTCATCCAAGGCTAGCTGTCTCTCCGGAGAATACATAGCTCTAAATCTCAACAATATTCTGTCAACTACAGGTCGTATTTTACCAAGCCGGTCATACATAGGGTCATTCCGGTCTGTCACTAATGTTTCGTTGTTGACAAAATGCAAATAACGAAGTATCTGGCAATACAGTAGACGGGGCATGTGTCTTCCAAAAGCTGGAGTTTGAATTAACCAGTTTTGAGACCAATATTCTCGAAATGACCCTTTCTTATCAACTAACCCCATCGCGAGAGTAAGCCCAAGAAATACTTCGAACTGATCGGTAGTTATATCAACCCATTCAGACCTGTTTTCAAGGTCACTACGTTTCTGACTAGCGTAACGGTTGGTTTCGGTTACGATGTCGCTAATCAACTCTGGGGTGAATAAACATTTGAACACTTCTCTAGCTGATTTACCTGACATATCTTCCTTTATTTCAGGAGTTTCAGTGAAATCAAAGTTCATCAAATTCACGAGACCATTCAACGTCGCTGTCATTTCCGCTACTAGAACTGTCGAGGTCAGAGTTCGTGTCACTATCTTGACTGTTTATATTTCCGAGTTCTAAGTCCGATCCTATTTCGTCGACGCTATCCCTATGTAATCGTAGCCTGGCTAAAGGAATATCATCCTCTATATCTGACTCTGTAAAACCTTCAAAATCTGACTCTGAATCTGATGGTGACAGAAAAATTTCCGCTACTCTATTCCATGATCTAAGTTCGTCATCAGCTGATGCCATTTTAAAAGTTCCGGGGTGAAAATTTACATCAAAGTTCAAAACACTCGCTCAAGCTTCCATATTTGGTGGTAGATCACCGATAAATTACATATCATTATAAAGCTGACGTCAATCCCTAGCTAATTGAATTGGGTTATACCCCAAAAAATGATGCCAATTCATGTGTCAAAGGTTATGTAGGGTTAGGGACCTTATAAATATGTATGTATACGTATACGGTCTCTATGGGAAGTGATCGAGCGTACGGATAAAGACGCCCTCGGGCGGCAAAGGGTTAAGTATTATCTTGTCAAATAGAAGTTATGTTGGGGTACAACTGAGGTATACCAAGCGCTGTAACTTCATTAACTCTTTCACCACCATTGGCCTCATGGGATTGTTTGTGCTCCACCAGCCCCCTCACTAACATAAAGTGAGGGTGAGTGGTATGCAATCAAATTGATGTAAAAAATACTTAGAATTGCCCAATCTTTGAAAATTAGGTATCATTTTACTGGAAAATAAATTGTCTATATCATACTTACAAATAAACACATTCAAATATCACATTCACAACTGAAATTTGGGTTAAAATAAGAAAATATTGGTAAAAAAAACCTGTGTTGTTTATTTATTGACATGTCACAAATAAACAAAACATTTATATTACAAATAAAATTCAAAATACCAACATTTATGTTTCTACAAATTTCTGTATACTGGTTAAATGGTCAAAATCGGCGAAAATTTGGCAGAAAATTGATTTTCAGTCGTATTAAATTTGAACGGAAAAAAATAACGGCTCTCTAATCTGATTACGACGCAATTAGTCGGTCCCGCACCGACAATGAAAGGGACAAAAATACCTGAAGTCGTTGCACCAATACCTTCAGAAAAATTAGTTTGTGTAATTATATATCATTATTTGACAGAACAACAAAAAATTATCACCAAATCTATCCTCAAAATCAGTAAAAAAATGCCCACAAGTTGGTAGTATACGAGTCCGAATCGGGACGCCAAAGTGGCGCTTTTTGCCAACATGCTGTACCCACAAAACCAAATATGCAGTCGGGACTTTGAAGTTATGTTGCGATAATCTGATCCTTCCATTTCCTGCATTGAGTTCACTCGTACTCAGTCATCTCCTTGTATAAAACATCGTATTCATAGTCAAAATTGAGGGGAAATTTCTACGAACAACACCGTTATTTACATTGTAAGTTACGTTAGGGGAGACAGATTTTGCTTTGGCGATGTTGAAATTTGAATTTTACGTTGAAAAACGCACATAAAAAATCCGATTCGTAAAATCGCCCGTATCGTGCGTAAATTTCCCTCCACTGACCTTCACACGCTGAGCTAGTACAAATACAAGTCATTATTGAGATGTAACAAAAGAAATAAAACCAAAATAATCCATTTTATAGCCAAAAATTACAACCAAGACGTTAGTATGGGAGTCGGTACCTGTCACAAGATTGCGTAAATTTGCCGACATTCAAAAATTCAACCGTAAACTGCCGCCGGCAGCTCACATGGCCTTCGCGGGAATTTGATGCTTACACACAAGTACAACGTGTTCCCACAGCTAAATACTTGTATTCAATGATGTATTTCGAGTCAAATTCAGTCGAAATATCCAAAGACAGTGACATAATTTATATCGTAGACCATGTTATGAGAGCCGTTAATTATATCCGCCATGTTTAAATTCGATCTTGTGGGCGAAAAACGCACGTAAAATTACGATCGCTCGTCATTTGGATCGTAGCTCTCGATACCGTTGACTATCATACATTCAAAATGGCAGGCAATATAAACAAGGCTAATACGCATGTGTGGAACTAGTTATGGCAGCAAATTTTGCAGCAATTGCTGCCTTTGAACGGTTTATGGCAAGATAGGTGAATGAACTTTGGCGTCCCGGTATACCGGGTACTGGTGGGCGCCCTAGCACGTCCCGGTATACCGGGTACTGGTGGTGAAAGTGTTAAATGACCATCACTATTTAATGAACCATTCCTTATACATCAAGAATAGACACCAAATATAAACAAATTAAATCAGAATCTTGTTCAAGAAATGCTATGATTTCTACAAAAGGGTATACCAGAGATTACAAGTATAGCAGGACTTACATTAGTAGACAAATCTTTGTCATGTCTCATAGACTGCAATACAGCCTTGTCAAGACCAAGTTTTAAGCTAGCTTTATCAAACATTTCCCTCTCATAGGAATTCCTTGTAATTAGTCTGTACACCTTTACCGCCTTGACTTGACCAATACGGTGACATCTGGCTTGAGCCTTTAAATAATAACAACATAACATCAGTTACAACAACACACCTAAAAACACTGTGATATACTTTTGCTTTACAGAATATATATATAGTTTGCTGATTTTTAGGATGTCATTTAGTGATCCTAGATTCCATTCTTTACTAGGTGATGACTAACAACAAATTTTTTTGCTGTTTTTGACCCACAACAAAATTGTTTGTGTTTAGTTAGAGGGCACACAAAGACAGTCTACATTACAAATATACATGAATACACATATAATTCTGCCAGTTTTTATACTTGTCATCTTGGCTACAATGACATATCTAACCACTGTTTTTCATCTAGTTGGCTGCAATAACATATCTAACCACTGTGTATCATCTAGTTGGCTGCAATGACATATCTAACCACTGTATATCATCTAGTTGACTGCAATAACATATCTAACCACTGTGTATCATCTAGTTGACAGCATTGACATATCTAACCACTGTGTATCATCTAGTTGACTGCATTGACATATCTAACCACTGTGTATCATCTAGTTGACTGCAATGACATATCTAACCACTGTATATCATCTTACCTGTAAATCATTCTGTGGATTCCAGTCAGAATCAAAGATAATGACAGTATCGGCAGCTGTTAAATTAATACCAAGACCACCAGCACGAGTACACAGTAAAAACACAAACCTATCTGAATCTGAAATGTAATAAATATCAAATAAGAAATATTGCCAATGGCACTATTGCTATGGGAGTAGTCTTGCTGCTAGGCATATTTGCATACATTTTTGGAACCTTTATTAAATTGCCTACCCTTTCCATCTTTGCAATATAAACCACCATTTAGCTGTTGCTATGGGTGTGATCCTGTTGTTAGACATAATTGCATACCTGTTGTTATTTTTGTAATATGTATTATCATTTCACTGTTGCTAAGGACATGATCATGGTTGCTACACTTTCAGAAACATCCCCATCAAGTTTTAACACCATTTACCATGCAGTTTCAAGATATCAGTTTTTGACCAAAATTGACATTTTTAGACCTAATTTCCATAACACTGATAGGATAATGAAGTTGTGAAAACAGCTCAATCTTTACATCCCCAAATGTATCCCCCATTAAATTCCTGCCCAATCTACTCTGTATTTTGGAATTACATATTTTTGACCTAACAGACACATGTTTAGACCTAATTTGCACATCACTAATTGGATCATCATGTCATGAACAATTCTTAATCTAAACACCTCTAAGAATGTTCCAACCAAATTTTAGAACGATTTGCCTAGTGGTTTTTAGTTTTTTTGACCAAATATTACATTTTTTACCCCAAATCATCCACCGGTGGTGAGTAACGATCACAAAATGTCACACAAGCTCAATAATGAACTTCGTTCATTTAGGGTAGGGGTCTGGCGTCAATGCAATTCCTGAACTTCATTTTTGCACTTCTATCTACATATTGACAGAAACCTTTCAATGGTAACAGCTAAATTTGTATTTCCTACAGTAACTGAGCTGTTGATAAGTTGATAAACTAGAGATGAACTGAAAGTGCTCCCATATGAAGGAAAATGTTGCTAATTTGCTTACTGACACTTTGAAATGTCTTTCTGTACTGTATTACCTTATATGTAGCAAATTCACTAGAATTCAGTACAGTCCTGGCTATATATCTCTTATTGCAAAAGTTCTTCACATATGCAAATTAGCAATTGAATTGATACCATCATACCTTTGCTCGGTCGTTTCATCATATTTGGTAGTCTTTCTTGGTCTAGACCCTAATTGCTAAAGTTCGTTAATTATGGATGCATAACCTGAGTTATTAATTATGCAATTGGCTCTTAATTAACATGACACAATTAACATGCTTTTATATTATTTTTTTTTCATTTTTTTTAATTAACATATTTTGTTCTGGGAATTGCTCCAAGCGATTTTCTGTTATGCAGACAAATACACACAAACACACACAAATGCTACAGCGATCCACTTAGGTTTCAGACTACGTGACAGAACTATGTTGCACGCTCTATATCACGTTGCTGTGGAACTGTCAAGGCCTTCCCAGTCAGTCCACAGGCTATCCCAGAGTCACCCAGGCCAGGCAAACATAGCAACTGTGGGCTCTGTGTGAGTAATCATCCCCGACTTTTCGAGTCATTACTCCAGGAATCCCCCCAAATTCGCACTCGTCTTGCTTTTATATCTTTGTATGATCCATAGATGTAGCAAGTTTTGTTGAATTTGGTGCCGCTATTATGCATACATAGCCCCATTTTTAAAAATCATTAATTACACAAATTATCATTAATTATGTAAGTCACTCCCACCAAACACTAATCTGCACTAAGGTACAGCCTGACAATGCCACATAGTAAATTGCAGAACATTTGCTTCAACACTTTTTAAGATATCAGTTGAACAAAATTTCGGCACAGACAGACTAACAGACAGGTATCGCCACAACATTACCTCCCATATGGAAGCTAAAACAACACCAATGGCGTAGCACAACTGTAGAGTTTTTAACCACATTTAAACTGAATGCCTCCCATAAGGGAATCAATAATTATGCAAATTAAACTTTAAAAATACCGCCAATGGCGTTACGGCACAACTGTACAGTTTTTAAAAATGTATATCCATATGCTAGTCCATGCTAACAATAGGTGTACATTTGTAGAATGACTATCCAGTTGCCTATCGAACCATGCTGCTATCTTTACGATATACGCGATCATTTGGCTGTTGCTATGGTATGGTCTTGTTGCTAGGCACATTTACATACATTTTAATGTTTATTCAATTGTCTATTAATCCCTGTTATCTTTGTGAAATACACGGCCGTTTGGCTGTTGCTATGGGCATGGTCATGGTTGCTAGGGACACACAGACAGACACTTTGCCATGCCTAAAGCACAACTGAACTGAAGACTGAACCTTCAGTTCAGTTGTGCTAAAGAAATTATGGTAACAGGCTTTGTTTTTGGACAAGCTTGCTTTCTTAGGTTAATGTATCTGCCAAATAGTATATGGAATTTTAAGAGTGAATGATAATGTTTAATTTCTGAATATCGTTCATTATTCAAAATACTCATTAAAGGTAAAAATTTCATAGGAATAGCATGTTTGACTCAACGTATAAACTTGAAGTGCTTCACTGAATACAGAATGCTTCATGCCCGGCCAGCTTCGCAACTCAGTGAAATGAGAACATAGACATGGCGGCAGGTTGATATTTACAATTTACTGGAAGTTACGTTAGTAGATTTTCGGGTTTGGGGATTTCTCTCTCGGATTGATGACTAGGACAGGACCACAGACAAATTTTCATTTAGATTAATGATTAAGTCGGCCAGTGTAAGCTCTTACACTTGCTTCATTTTAATGACAGGACACGCTCACCTGTTTCCTCTCTGGCTGAGGCTAGAACTTAGACCCGATCACATGAAGCGCCTTGACCTTAGTAGGCGATAATATGTACAAATATGCGATAACTTGACTGCTTACGAAATTTCCTTCATATTTTCCCATAAACTACTGTCTCATTGTAAAAATCCTCTTCTGGAAATTTCCAGAGTTCATTATCATCTCGGACTACAACGTTCGTAGCAGACGATGAGTGCCAACTGTGCATTATCATCATATCAGACATACTAGTTTAATGTCTAGACCAATCAGATCTCTCAATTTGCGCCATTAATATCCTGGTATAAAATAATTGTAAAAATTAATCCCCGTTATCTTTGCAATTTACCTGATCATTTAGCTGTTGTTATGAGTGTGGTCTTGTTGCTAAGCACATCGACATACATTTTTTGAATGTTTCTTGTCTAAGAATCGCTGTTGTTATCTTAGTGAGATACACCACCTTTAGGCTGTTGCTATGGGTGTAGTCATGGTTGATAGGGATATTTGCATACATTTTTTAATATTTACTCACTTGCCTACCAGATGATGTTGCTATTTGACCAAACTATACTGCCATTTGACTGTTGCAAAGGCAGTGATAGGGAACTCAACGCCCCCTGCGCCAGTCAAATTCAACTGAAAAATGGCCCATTGAAATTTGCTTTCTCGGCACCTTAGAGCGTATTATGGCTGTTTGATGGGTTTTTTAAATATTTGTGTCGGTATGCCAATACTAAAACGAATTTCGAGGTCCGGTTTTTGACTTTGAGATACATATTAAGTGAACATCATGTAAGCCCAACTCATATAAGCTGTTTACATGTGCTTCATACTGAGCATGTAACTTTGTCTAATTTGAATACATATTATTTATATCCCGTTTCAAGTCTCCCCATGCTATTAGAATACACCATTTAGGCATAAATTTTTACCGGGTGTAGCAAAACCGTTCTAGTCAATAAGAAAATGTCATACATCATCGAGGTAATAAAAACATACTCTGATTTGTTTATATCTATAACTTCTGATCGCCTCACATTGACCGGAACAGCACGGCTTTAGGGGCGAAATCAATAGTTCAATGATTAACGACATGGTATAACAAGATGACGTCATGGTATAAACCATTCAACAATAAAGGATGGGTCAGGTAGGGGGGAGGGGGTCTCCGATATGTTCAAGCATGTCTGAGTTATGGCTTTGGACATGAAAATCGCGCCAACAAAATGGCTGCCAGGCAGCCATATCGGATTGTACCACAACGAAAATGGAAATCCACATTTATCACATAAATACGTGCATATCTTCTACTGTGTGACGTCAAACAGGGGTGATTTCAGAGCATATCACCCCTGTTCTACCGAACTATTTTTTCTCCGTACCTTGTTCGAGTGTTCTTGTCAATCCTACGCTACGATCAAGTTTATCGTAATAATTATGTGCTTTCAAAACGTAAATGCATACATTACGTTAGTAACGTTACATATATCCTTGGATGGCATGAGTTTCATACGTAGAAGTCCTTTTATTTTTATTTGATACATTTTATTCTATTTAAAAATCACGTCGATTATCGATGTAGCAGCCGGCAAGCTTACTTCCAATTTTCCGTCGAGCTCAGATCTCCGAACTTACACAACCCGAGAAAATATTATTAAAATGACGGCACAAAAGTCGTATTCAGACAATTCTACTTATGTTTTAAACTAAATTCGATATTACATGTACATCGCAAGGTTATAACCGATAATTTTGGTTGAGAAACCACACAACAGTATGACCGATACCGTACATAGTAAGCTTGACCTCGCGACAGGTCACGCGATTATGTACTTTGCATAGCCATCGGGCACCAGTTTTTAATACGCGATGAAGAATATAGTGCGATGAAGTATTCGTAAAATACGATTTAAAATTTCAGAAAAATACGGGGAAATACTTAGTTATGTGATAAATATATAATTCCATGAAATCAATGTTAGTTTTACGTCATAATGCTCCTCGTATGATTCCGCGGACTACAAATTCTCGCCTACCGGCTCGAATTTGTATTAGTCTGCGGAATCATACTCGGAGCATTATGACGTAAAACTAACATTGATTTCATGGGATTATATATAAGTATATCATAGAACACTGTGCTAATACCACCTTTGAATGAGATCTGTCCAAGCATGTCTGAGTTATGGCTTTGGACATGGAAAATTCACAAACAAAATGGCTGCCAGGCAGCCATATTGGAGCGTATCACGACAACAATGAATATACACATGTATGTCATATAACACTGTCCTAATACCAACTTTAAATGAGATCTGCTCAAGCATGTCTGAGTTATGGCTTTGGACCGGGAAAATTCGCTAACAAAATGGCTGCTAGGCGGCCATATTGGATCGTATCATGAAACAAATTGACGTGCATATGTATGCCATAGTATGTTGCCCCTGTACCAAATTTGAAAAAAAAGGGACGGACGGACAGAACCCAATCCATAAGTCGAAATTCCAACATGTAATGACGTCAAAAAATCTCGTAAGTTTTTAAAGTCCTCCATAGTAAGTATAGTATATGCAAGTCTCATGCATCACGAGATTTCGGCGTGTATATATATGTCCCTGGTATATGCAAACTTTTAAATGTTTTTTGAAGTCTACTCGTCTCTGGACATTTAGTTTGAAATAATTGTAGCTTCCCTGAGAAAACTAATCATTGGTTTTGAAATAATTTGAAATAATTTTAGTTTTCTTGACAAAACTAATCATAATATTGTTTTAAATAATTTGAAATAATTTTAGCTTCCCTGACAAAACTAATTAAAACTGTTATGCAAATCATACAAATAAATAATGCAAATGAGCCACCCTGCTTTCAGAATAGTGATAGTGACCTGATAACATGTATCAATGTCAAAGTGCCATATAAGTAGTTATCACAAACGTATATGTACTTTTGTAAAAGTAAACAAAACACTGAACATACCTTTGTTGTAGTAGTATTTTATTTTGAATTAATTTTGAATGCTCATGGCAAAGAATGAATTTGTAAACTTGAAGTATGAAATAATTATTAAACAAAATTTTGGCTAAATCAGTTTTCAATTTGGCTAATTGTAATTGGGTAACAGTAGCCAAAATGGCTAATGGTTTTCAAAACCTACCGCTAACACTTTCGTAGTGGTGTGACTGCTACAGTTTTTACCATAGTTTACATCATATATAAACGTTTGATGTCGTACTTGTGAACATTTGTTGGGGGAGGAGGGTTGACCTAAATGAACGATGTTCGTTTGTTGAGCCTATGCGACATAGTGCGATTGTTCCTAAGATCATTTTGATTTGAACAATTTACAAACTCGACACCCAAGGTAATATACCCACCAAACATGGCAATCAGTCCAGCAGTTTTTTACTTTAAGCTGTTTACACACACACACCCACACCTACACCCCAACTTTACCCAACTTTCCAAGTCAAAGACACATCAAGCTACAAAACTGCGTAAATCTTCCCTACCTGGTTTACTGAATCGATCAATGGCAGCTTGTCTCATGTTCCCCCTTACTCTTCCATCAATACGTTCATATGGATACCTAACAATTAACACATAAATAACATGTCAGTAGGGAGTTTTCATATCAACATCAATACATTCATATAGATACCTAACAATTAACACATAAATAACGTCTACAAGAGGATTCTGACTCCTTGGTTATCTGGAGATTATCTTCCTTACCTCCTTTGTAGCAGGTAGTCTTCAAGTATGTCCAGACATCGTACCATCTGTGAAAATATAAGTACTTTGTGTCCACCTTCTCGTAACTTTGGTAACAACTTGTCAATTAGGACCATCTTACCAGCTGATTGGATTAAAGCTTGTAGTTGGCGATAGATTGAATTGTCTTGAAAGTCAAACATGATCTGTTCTTCTGCTCCTGTTTCCAGCAAACAAAGGAAAACCAAGTGTACTATGATTTGAACATAAGGTATGTTAAGAGTTGTGTTGATGCTGACAACTAGAATACAGTAACACAGTTAATATCTCGGATATGACGACTGGTTAATAATTAGATGTTACTCCCCAATATTTTTCTGCATTCAGCCAAGGAAAATATGAGTGACCTAAGGAGGTTTTGTCACTACATGCCATAAGACAGGAAGTGACAAAACCCTTAGGTCATAAGTATTTTTCGGGTGAATGAAGAGAAAATATTGGAGAATAACACAATTATACCAGCACCAGTGATATCAAAGAAAAATCACAGAAAGTAAAGGTAATTTTGAACGTTCTGACTCGTATTTCACATGCAGCAGACCTAGTTATGTAGACACACGTTGTCGTGACATAGAACCTGGGTATAAATTCCACATTTTTTTTCAACTTGTGCATGGTATAATTAAATAATATTATATAATAACAAGTCATTGAGAATGACATAGTCCCCGCTATAATTGGGTTTTAAGGAATTATCACTACTCTGATCACGCAACAACATTTGTGAACCTAAAACAAACAGACTTAGATATGTTGTGTGTGCTTGTTGGACATGGAATATGCCTCCAACAATAAAGGATTGGTTGGGTATGGGGGATCATATCACGATGAAAATGGAGTCTGAGCTATGGCTTTGGACATGGAAAATTCACAAAACAAAATGGCTGCCAGGCAGCCATATTGGATCGTATCACGACGAAAATGGATATGCACATGTATGTCATAGAACACTGTCCTAATACCAACTTTGAATGAGATCTGTTTAAGCATGTCTGAGTTATGGCTTTGGACATGGAAAATTCACAAACAAAATGGCTGCCAGGCAGCCATATTGGATCGTATCACAACGAAAATGGATATGCACATGTATGTCATCTAGGCGGCCATATTGGATCGTATCATGAAACAAATTGACATGCATATGTATGCCACTGTATGTTGCCCCTGTACAAAGTTTGAAAAAATTCGGTCAAGGCATCTCCAAGAAACGGCTGTGGATGGACGGATGGACGCACGGAACCCAATCCATAAGTACCCTTCCCGGACATCATCCGGCGAGGACTAATAACTTATATCTTACCATTTATAAGGAATGGATGATTGCAGCATTTCCGTAACTCCATCATAGTATTCATTAAATTAGGCACATTGGTAGTAGAACCTGCTCCTTTGCTAAGAAAACTGAAATTCCTCTCTAGAATGGCTCGATAATATTTCTTCTGAATATTTGTTAATTCCACCTGGAATAACATAATGGATACATTTCATTGTAACTCATTTTGAGTTTTCATTTAGTTCAAACAGAAACACAACAGAATGATTGCCATTGTTAGACAAATTTGGATATTATCATGAGTAATGTATACAGTTTTATCTTGTTTGTATTCTTCTCTGCTATGCACTGACCAGCCAAAGATAACAGAGATTAATAGAAAATTGAATAGACATTCAAAACATGTATGTAAAATTGCCTAGCAACAAGACCACGCCCATAGCAGCAGCCAAATAGTCAAGTATATCGCAAAGATAACAGGAATAGAAAGACAAATGAATAAACATTTAAAAAATGTATTCAAATGTGCCTGGCAACAAGACCACGCCCATCATCATATGCAATTAGTTGACTGTTGCTATGGGTATGGTTATGGTTGCTAGGGATATTTGCATACATTTTTGGAATGTTTACTCACTTGCCTACCAGATGATGTTATTTTAGCACACTATACATTCATTTGGTTCTTACTATAGCATTGTTGCTAAGGACAATTTACTGTGTCAAAATGTTATGAAGAAAATCTGTAGAAACACGTCACCAAGTTTCAGTCTCATTCACCAAGTACTTTTTGAGATATATATTATGAACAAATTTTAATCTACACACCCTTAAGAAAATGCCAAACAAATTTCAGAACAATCAGCCCAGTAGTTTTTAAGTTGAATTTTTTTGACCAAAATTCAGAGTTTAACTTCACGTGTGTGTTTTTTTATCGGTGGTTATGCAAGCCTAATCCTAGAGCCAGTGTCGCCGACCAAGTGATTAACATATACTACCATGGCAACATTTGCTCTTATCACCTGATGTAGAAGCTATTCTACATATTTGGTTTCTAATCTACATAACGTCCTCTGTATGACCCTCTAATCACTAGTTCAGGGTAGGGCCTAAATCTTTTGAAGTTTCCAACATACTAGTGCAGAGTAGAGTACAGTCATGTGAGAGGAGGCCAGTGAGGGTGAAACTTCTTACAGTCTATGTTAAGATACAAGTTAATTACTCAAAAGCCCAATAATTATGTAAATTACCATTACTATTCATGCTTTGATTACCAAACCAAATCAGTTCCAGCCATTACCCTAAAGAATATATGCACCAAATAAATGTCTTTTGAATTGACCCAGCTGTTTTTAAGAAAATGATGATACAAACATAAACACTTTTCATCCCTAATATACAACCTTCCTTATGCAAGGTAAATATGCTCTAAAAACATTAATTGTTTTTAAATTAGTTTTGAATCAGAGAGACAGTATTTAGATTGTTGTTCCTGGTAATCAGTAATAACTCAAGTTCACACAAACCTCTATAATTGTTTCTTCCTTTGGAGCTAAGTTTTTCTCAACATCCTCTTTCAGTCTCCTCAACATCATTGGTTTCAGGATCTACAATAGAAAACATTGCATTTATTACACAAGGTAATACCAAACATATCTCTTAAGTTGTAGAACTAATTTTGTGCCATATTGTGTCTTATCATATACCTATAATCACATCCCTTAGTATAGACTGTCGACAGTCGCTCGTGCCTTTTCTTCCCCACGTTTTATCTAAACTAAAGTCGTTGCGGCGCTCCGATCCGGTGCAATACTACTATAGTCGCATACTGATATCGAGGGCTGAAGGCCCGAGCAACTGTTGTTGCTCGTGCTATCTCTGTTGCTATTACTTATTCATGATGTGGCGTCATTTAATGGGGCGTTACTCTATCGTATGATTTGCATACAGTTAAATGTAAGGTCACTCAACATTCAACACACGTAAACTGCAGCACAAATTTGACCTCGTAAATGCATTTTGATGGTCATAATCAAATACTTTTTCCTTTCCTATCTTTCTTTGGTAAAGCTTGAAACCGCGCGTTTTTTTAACATTCATAAATGACGTTGTTGACGACCTCGACTCCCGATACATTGTCATGCTCACTAGTCTATTGCCTTGTTTAGCAGCTGTTACAGTACGTGGTAGCGAGAGAGTGCTACGAAAGTCGACTTATTGTACCAACTCAGACCGAAATGCCACTCAAGCAATAGATGTTTTGGACACCCTTTTTCACCTTCCCTCGACTGCAGCTAGTATATTAAATAGTAATAAAATTCATGTATAAAATGTGTGATAGTTAGGCGTAGATATGAAAATGTGCAAATGGTAAACGTTCTACCTGAAACAAAAACAGAAATGTTTAAACCTCATGAAAGGTGCCTGCATATTTACCACGGCACGGAGATCGTGCTCCGATCCGACACGTCTTCAACTAGTGCCTTCTCAGAGTACTGAGTCTATATATACCTAAAGATATTGCACCCAATTATTTCAGATTCCGATTGAGGAGTCAATTTACGTAATCTTTAAAATGATGCTATATGATATGACAGTTTGTTGTGTCTTTTTCTCCTTGATGTTTTCTTTTTGTGATTTTTGTTGTTGATGTCGGGGGTGGTGGTGGTGGTGGTGGTGAAACTTTGGGTCGGCCAGATAATGAAGAACAGATAAAAAAAATAGGGTGACCCCAATAAATTGAAGTACGTCAGACAACAATTTATTAGCATTTCATGGTCATCTGATTTGTCGTTTCTCCCGAAACTAATTTCTGTTGAAGGAAAGATACTCACCTAAATATTCTTACAATAGGATTTGCTTGCAATTCCCGATGCTTTTCCAATAAAAACTTTATTAATCTACCTCCTCCTACAATTACTGCCCTCAACGTTGGAAGACCAGTTGCGCTATGGAACACAATCTTAGTCCAGAAACCCAACTAAACTGAGACAGTGGGGAAGGAGGGAGGGACTGTTAGGTGAGTATCTTTCCTTCAACAGAA
This sequence comes from Glandiceps talaboti, assembly GCF_964340395.1. Classification (NCBI taxonomy): domain Eukaryota; kingdom Metazoa; phylum Hemichordata; class Enteropneusta; family Spengelidae; genus Glandiceps; species Glandiceps talaboti. Next base: position 27,344,766 of record NC_135555.1, on the reverse strand, counting down.
ATTAGTTTCGGGAGAAACGACAATTCTGTTTCCGGAAAGATACTCACCTAAATATTCTTACAATAGGATACAGAATTTGTCACCAGCTAGGTGGTGGGTGTCTCTGTATGACCTGTTAATGTGATATTCTGGCTAATGCTAAGTGGACCTAGAGTGGCTAGATCCTCAGCATGGTCAGACATATCCCGCAGATAATAGCTAATAAACGAATTAGGAGATCTCCACGTGCCTGCTTGTAAAATGTCAGCCACTGGCACGCCTGATCTGCGGGCCCATGAGGCAGCAATAGCTCTTACCTCATGAGCTGTGACTCTGTGAGGAGATAAATGATCCTGTTGGGCTTCTACGTAAGCCCACTTGACAGTATCAACAATCCATTTAGAAATATCTGCTGGGGAGCAGTCATCTTTAACTGAAGGGGGAAACGGGATGAACAGCCGAGTCCTACCCTTCCTAAATGACTTAGATCGGTCTAAATACCAGCGAAGTGCTCTCACTGGACATAGAGTCCGTTCTACTTTGTCTCGCCCAACAAAGTCATCCAATGACTTGATCATAATCGGATTAGGCACTGACCCCAAAACCTGGTTCTTGGCCAGAAATCCTGGTGCAGTATGCATTACTGCTGCTGTCCGAGAGAGATTAAAATGACCCTCACTAATACAGAGGGCATGGATTGCACTACGCCTTCTCCCAGATGCCAAGGCAACAAGAAAAACTGTTTTAAGAGTAAGTGCTTTCAGTGACACAGAACCCATGGGCTCGAAAGGGGGTTCCTGTAACACTCGTAAAACCAGTGGCAGACTCCACTGTGGAACTGTTTGTCTAGAGGGAGGACGCTTAAGAAGGAAGTGGCGAATCATGTTGGAGAGGATTTTGTCCTGTCCAAAATCCTCTCCTCCAATACTTTTAATGGTGGCTGCAATGGCTGACCGATATACTTTAATAGTATTGGGAGAGTACTTTTTTGTGACGAAAAGAAAAAGAAGGAAGTCAGCTAACTGCCTGTTAGTGACTTTGACAGGACTAATCTGTTTTCTGTCACACCAACTACAGAAGAATTGCCATTTCTCATTGTATGTAGCCAGTGTACTGGGTCTCTGAGGTCTGGCAATAATGGCTGCAGACTCTCTAGAAAAGCCTTTCTCCATGAGGGATTGTTCGACAACCGAAACACGTGAAGATGGAACATCTCTGGGTTCGGGTGAATGATGTTCCTGTCCTGTGTCATTAGATCCTCTCTCAGTGGGATTTTGAGAGGAGGCGCAATCAACAGATTGAGAATGGTTGGGAACCATGCCTTGGTGGGCCAAAGAGGTGCCACTAGAAAAATCATTGGCCCCTCTTCCTGGATTTTCCTGAGAACTCTGGGCAGCAGAATGATTGGTGGAAAGGCATATGCCATTATCCCCTCCCATGACATGGAGAGAGCATCCACCGCCATTGCCCTTGGATCTGGTACTGGGGATACATACACTGGTAGTTTCCTGTTCTTGTGTGTGGCAAAGAGATCCATTGATGGGCGACCCCAACAATGGAAAATCTGATCTACTACACTCTGTGGTAGTTCCCATTCGGTTTGTCGTATCCGATGCCGACGGGACAGTGCATCGGCTATCCCATTCAGCCTGCCTGGTAGGTGTCTGGCTATTAGCGTAATCTTTTTGTCCTGACACCATAGCATTAGATCCCACAACAGATAACATAGAGTTGGGGAGACTGTCCCCCCCAATTTGTTTATGTAAGCAACTACTGTTGTGTTGTCTGAGTGTACTAATATGCAATGCCCCCTTACCAGAAACTCTAATTTCTGGAGGGCCAGGAACACTGCTTTCAGCTCTAGCCAGTTTATGTGGTGACAGCGTTCGGTTAAATTCCACCGACCTGCTGTCATATGACCTGCCACATGCGCCCCCCATCCCTCGTTTGACGCATCGGTGAATAAGGAGATGTCGGGGTTGGGGGGTACGAGTGACCTCCCCCTCAATAAATTCGCCGTGTTCAGCCACCAGTTGAGATGAAGCCGAAGAGAGGGACGAATAGGGATAGAAGTCTGCAATGGCTGACTGGATGGGCGCCAAACAACTGGATCGGGCGCGCTCTTAGTCGTGCCCAAGGGGTGATGTCTATAAATGAGTTCATCAGCCCCAGGAGAGATAACAGACTCCTTGCTACTATTGAGCGTTGTAGAAGGATGGACCGAATGAAAGTTAACAGTTTGTTGATTCGGTCCTCGGTTGGGCAAACAACTCCCAATTCCGTCAGCAATCTCATTCCCACAAAGGTCATGTCCTGGGTGGGAGTCAAACATGATTTCTCTTGACTGAGAATAAATCCTAGTCCTTGGAGAAGATCTGTCGTCATGGCCACTTGAGTGGCTAGTACGACCCGTTCCTTCCCCCTCAGTAACCAATCGTCTAAATAGGGGTGTAACAGAATTGATTGTTGGTGTAACCACGCCACTGGCACTGCCGCCACCCGTGTAAACACTCGTGGTGCTGTTGCCAGACCGAAGGGGAGAACTGTGTATTCGTAAACCTGTCCGTCGATTGCAAAACGGAGGTACTTGTAGTAGACAGGGTGAATAGGTATATGGAAATAAGCGTCCTTTAAATCTATGGACGCCATCCAATCGCCTGGCTGAATGGCAGCCAACACCGCTCTGGGTGTTTCCATTTGAAACTTGGGGACTACAAGATACCGATTGAGAACGGAGAGGTTGAGAATTGGTCTCCAGCCTCCCGACTTTTTGGGGACCAGAAACATGTGGTTGAAAAACCCTGGTCCCTCTTTTTTTAGGTTGACTGTACGAATAGCAGCCTTTTCTAAAAGACCTTGAATGGCCTCCCTTAAGGCAAGAACCCGATCTGGTTGCCTTGGTAACGGGGTAACTATAACCTTCGTTGACAGTGGAGGCTGTGACACGAAGTCTAGGATGTATCCGTCTCTTACTGTATTTAGCACCCAACTGTCGGATGATATTGCGGACCAGTTTTGTGCATAGAAACGGAGTCGTCCCCCCACTGGACTTTGCTGTGCTGGTGGGGGGACAGTGAGAGTGGTTATTGGGTCAGGAGCGCTGAGCACTCCCTGACCCCCTACCTGCAGAATCCGAGAACGGTCTGGGCATGTTGTCGGTCTTAGGCTTAGACACATTACCTCGTCCCCTACCCCTATTAAAAGTCTTGGACTTGTAAGGAACACTGGGTTGCTTGCCTCGTCCAACGGGCACTGGTCGATTGCCAGCTTGTTTTGCCCTAGGCTGTTGTACACGGGGTGTAGGAGGTTTATCCCATAGTAGGCGTTCTCGTTGTTTAGCCTCACTGGCACGTGCTGCTAGCGCAGTGAGACGACCATCAAACAGACTGGTTGTGGCAATAGGAGCTAAACGAGCTTCCTGTTTCAACTCGGAAGACAATGAAACAGATTTGCGTTTCAAAAAGGCATCCCTCTCCATTAATTGGAGAGTTGTATACTCTCTGCAAGCAGACTCCGCTATATGAGACAAACCCTTACCCACAATCTCAATAATTCGAGATACTTTAGGACTATTGAGATTTACAGCCTGAAGTTCTTTGAATAGAACAGCTAGGAACCAGTTCAGTGTTGACGTTACACAAAGTTGTTGATGTGCCGAATCACCCAACTTTTTAATGTGAGCTTTGTCTATATAGACAGCTCTGAACGATGATGGATCCTGATCCACTGCGTCCACATCACCATCCAGTGGGGGGTGTGAACATGCTGGTTGTGATGAATGAGTGCGGTATGCCTTACCCCCATAACGAAACCATGGATAGGCCCCAGCTCGTAAGGCTGTATGGTCCTTTCCACTGCCGACCACTTCCTGGTAAATCTTATCATGAAGAGGCTGAACCAGGGATGAATAAGGCAATGACAAGGGGGTTGACTGGTCTTTGGGATTGCTAGCCCGTAAGGCAGCACCAGTTTCAGACAAAGGAGGAAGAACCAAATTAGGAGGGGTGCACTCAGCTGGGAAGTGTGAGTAAACCCATTGAATACAATCCTTGTATGCAAACACTGGTTCTTCTTCCCTACATGGGGAAGAGGCTCGAGAGATTGTTGGACTGTGACCTCTTGACCTCTCTTCCTCCCCTGAGGATTCCCCAAAATCCTTGCTATGAGATGCTGCAACTGAAATAGCATCAGGATCAGTCATCCTCTCCCTGTGAGAAACACGTTGAGAACTTAAAGGAGTGGCACCCCCTGTGCTCATATCAGATGTGGGTGCCCCCGCACGTGTTAATTCTGGGTGGAGAGCCGCTACAGCCTCTAAAACTGCCTGTCTAATGACTTCTGTATCAATAGAAGCAGGCTGATGATAAGCTGAACGACTTGCCGGTTCTGGCCGTTGGTGGCGCTCTACACCATGCCGGCTCTCGTCATAGTAAGCATGTCGACGATCCAAATCAATGCGTCGTTCATGTTCATAGTGACGTCGGTAACGCCTTCTGTCACCCGACGGTGATGTCGATGATGAATGTCGACGCCTATACCGTTTAGAACGTCTATAATAAGACGACCTAGAACTGGGTGACTCGGAACTGGAAGAACGATAATGCTTTCGTTTGTGTGACCTCTGACCTCGACCTGATTTCTTATGTCGAGAGAGAGACCTACCTCGCCTGCTTTTATAGCGACGAGGACTGTAATCCGAATGAGAAGATGACGAGACCGTACTATCATGACTCTCACAACTCCTCCGCCTACACGGGGACGGAGAACGTGAACGTAAAACTGAACGATGTCGCGGTGAAAGACGCACAGACACTCGTTCATCGCCAGGCATTGGTAATACAGCATTATTAGTAGTATTACTTGGCGTATTACCTAACAATGGCTCTCGAAAAGTCTCCGTTCTCATAACATTGGAGCCACTACCTAGACTGGTAGACAAACAGGGAGCCGGTTCAGTACCGTTACCTTGACTACCGACACAGGCAGATCGCGTTGAACCAGTGTCAGACTTACGATTGCCTATTAACGGAGAGTCGTTACGATCAGACTGGTTGTGAAGGTGCTGAGTTAACGAACCGCCATTCACCCCAGTTGACGTAGAGGTACTAGTTTCGCCCTGAAAAGGACGGTTTTGCCCAGTCGGTGCAGTCTTACCTGTTGTTGAATCTGAAAGGGAAGACATAGCATGGCCTGCACCGGCTGGCGAAGTACTAGACAAAATGGACCTACCTTTGCGACGCGTCTCCTTACCTTTGCCGTGATCAACGCTCGAACCGAGCTCGGCCCACAATAGCGGGTCCCACGACATACACACAGTGCACGGAGCATCGCTAGAACACTGCCGACAATTCCGGCAGACAGAATGGTCATCCCGATTTGCCATAGAATGACCGCAATCCCCTTTCTTCTTACCCTTAGGCATGATGATAGGGAGAAATAAAAAACAATGTATCAATAAACGGTATATACGAAAGGCGGGTAATAAAACCGCCCACACTACCACGATCTAGAAAACGAAAATCTTCACAGAAAAAGTGAAGAAAAATCAGCGAACAGATTTACAAAAAGGTTGCTAGACAATATATTGTCAACAAAACCGCAAACCACAAAAATTCACTGATCAGCAGGGGAAAAACACCGGGTTTCTGGTACACTAGATAACACTACGTGTTTCACACTGTGTTCCAAAAAAAGCAACTGGTCTTCCAACGTTGAGGGCAGTAATTGTAGGAGGAGGTAGATTAATAAAGTTTTTATTGGAAAAGCATCGGGAATTGCAAGCAAATCCTATTGTAAGAATATTTAGGTGAGTATCTTTCCGGAAACAGAATTGTTAAATTTTACAGTTGAAGAAAGATCAGTACAGGCAATCACGAGTAAAAATACCCAATACCATACCGAACTTCAGACTCCTATACTTAGTTGAAGTTTTTGCTACACTGTGAACATTTTATTGTTACATATTCAAACAATGCGTATCTCGTTGTATTCAGAATTAAATTTAAAACCATTTTCAAAAGAAATGCGATACTAACAATTACTGTATGATACAAAATCGAGACAATATAAACTCATAGTTTATATACTTCCAAGTGGTTTGTAATTTACAAATACTGTGTTGTAAATTAGAACAATAGTCATAAATGGATAATCGTAGCGCAACTCTTCTTCTTTCGACATATGGCACACTTCCTACTTTTTTGGCCATTGAAAATATCATTGAAATTTTATGATAGTCAACGCCACAATCGTACGAACAGAGGCTACAGACGTGACACCGACAGAAGTTCTATCTATCAACACTTCGTGAACAAATCTTAATTTACACACTCCTAAGAAATTCCCACCAAATTTTAGACCGATCTGCCTGGTCGTTTTTGAATTTAAGTTTTTTGACCAAATATGGCATTTTTACCCAAATCACATACCAGTGATGTGATCACTTTCATTTGAACAATTCCCCAACTAGACACCAAAAGTAATGTCCCCACCAAATACCAGGGCAATCGGTTCAGCGGTTTTTGAGTTTAGTTGCACACATACGTACGAACGCACGCACGCACGCACACACACACACACCGCACTATGGCTATAGCACTGCTGAACCTCATCAGTTATTTTTATACCTAATTTGAAAATCACTGATGGGATCATTACATCATAAACAACTCTTAATCTAAACACCCGTAAGAATGTCCTCAACAAATTTCAGAACAATCTGCCCAGTAGTTTTGGTGCTTCAGTTTTTTCTACCAAAAATCACATTTTTTATTTACCCAAATCACACTGGTGGTAAGACAATTTTGATTTGAACAATTTCAAGTAGAAACCCAAGGTAATACGCCCACCAAATATCATGGCAATTAGTCTAGCGTTTTTTACTTTAAGCTGCACACGCGCACACACACACACGTGCGCGTTCGCTCACACACACACACACACACACACACACACACTTTGCCATGCCTACAGCACTACTAAACCTTGCCTCTTCAGTTGTGCTATAAATAACATTATCTCAAGAACCCATTATCTTTTTTAAAGTGATATCATAATAAATTCATCATATTAACGTTCCTTTACCATAGTGATACAATTCAATTGAAGCCATGAACCCCATTTTAATGTGCTACAGTGCCTCCATTTCACATCCCCAATACACTGAATCTCCATTTGGCATATCCCATACACAAAATCTTCTGTTTGACATACCTCTTGTAATTTTTCCACTTGTCCCTCAGTCTTGAGGTCACCAAACTCAGCCAGAAAGTCTGTCAAGGAGCAGAAATGGCCAGGCTCAAGGAAATTAAGTAAACTAAACAGTTCTTCTACATTGTTCTGCAATGGTGTACCCGTCAATAGAACTCTATGCTCCTGTAGAGATACCAACAATCACATTACGAGACATTTACTTTAATCAATAAAAGAAGAAATTTTCATTTTCACCTCAACATACTAGGAAAACTAATTTAAAAAAAAGAGTCCTTACCATTTTCTCTCCAACCTTCACATCATAATGTGCAAGTATACAGCAATGCATCTTTAATATTTGTACATTTTTCAACACTCAACAAACTTGAATGTCAAACATGTTACATATTAAAACTGAAAACTAAGTTATTCTTATGCTTTGAAGTCAATGAAAGAGTGAGATAGAGAGAGAGAGCGAGGGAGACTTCTTCTTTACCACAGTTATCATGTCCATTTCAACCTACTTTGCCTCCTTAATCAACCCATCATGTGGCCACCATGTGTGACTGTCCACTTACACAGATAAACATGTCTACACCTACAGTGTACAATCTCTTAACCACCCAAACCCCATCATGTGGCCACCATGTGTGACTGTCCACTTACACAGATAAACATGTCTACACCTACAGTGTACAATCTCTTAACCACCCAAACCCCATCATGTGGCCACCATGTGTGACTGTCCACTTACACAGATAAACATGTCTACACCTACAGTGTACAATCTCTTAAGGATGAGATACAGGTTCATTGGTATATTCCATCATTTGGTTAAAAGATTTTTTGAAAATCATTTATTTTTTCCACTAATAAATTTGAAATGAAAAAAATGACATGAACTCTAACGCTATGTGTGTTTTATATGGTTTCATTCCTGAAAGTTTATGTACAAGGATTTGCATACGTAAAGAAGATTGACAGGAACAATGATTACAGAAGAGTGTCTTTACATATGCAAATGAGACATAGCTAGTAGGCCTCTGTGCAATGACTGACGTGACATGATCTCTAGACTAAGCTGTGTTGTTGTACAAATCCAATCAAACTTGGTAAAGTTTGTTATAACAATAAAAAGTAAAAATACCTCCTTGCATGAAAAATCGCCAATTTCAACCCGGACTTATGCCATTGATTTTGACCCCGGATTTTGACCAGTGCATCGGCTACAACATTACAGTACAGCCTACAGCCTTGTACCCGACAGCAATGTATTAAATGACGGTTTTCAAGTATCATGCATGTAAAAAACATACAAATCTTGAATATCTAACAGTATTGCAGGCTAATTGTTTAAGCCGATCGAAAAATTTGATGTTTACAATAATAAAACGATTTAATAAACACAGTTGGAGCATCGAAAATGAACCACGCTATCTTCGCGTGAACTATCTGTTGACTGTGTATCTTCTTCAGCACATTCCATTGCCCTCCCAAAATACCACATTTACTCTGTGTCTGCAGCAAAGGAGCTATACACAACCAAATGGCAATGTTAAACAAAGGGATTGCAAGTCACAGGAAAAAGATGTTGAAGTGTCTGTCGAATTTGAGAGATTTTGTAGAGCTCAAAGGGTCTAATTATGCAAATTTGCCATTTTCTCAGCTCTTTATTTAGTACATGTTATGAACTTCAAAACTATTTAGCTTGGCGTCGGATCATCCCAGGTGTCTCATATTTGTAGACACTACTCAGAGACACTATACCGAAAAAAAATTCCTCAGGATAGTGAAAATTTTGAGGGAATGGAGAGATATCTCGTCGACAAGTGTGAAATATGCTAATTTATAAAAAAAAAAAATACAAAAATACAACTTTCGATGATTATTAAAAGACATTGAGAGAAAAACTAAGCAAACCTTCAGAACCTTTTTTAGTTTATTTACTCAAGTTTCATTAACAGTTGCTCTGAAGGTAAGAATCAGTCGATTTCTACTACTAAAAATCGAAAATACATATTCCTATAGCGTGCGTTCTGGGAAGAATGGGTTTGAGGAACAACAGGGAAAATTTCACTGATCGATTCCACCGTTTGTGGGAGGAGTTAGCGAAAAACTTTTTCTACCGACGGATGTCCTATTCTAAACATACGTCCCTATACGAATGCATGTACTATGGCATGTACATACGTATATTGAACCACTGATCTTCTATCAGCGTACTGTGGGGTTTGTTTGCTGGCTGGCTGGCTGTAAATACTGTATGCTTTACTTTTTACATAGAATTTGCAGGCAACATATGGGTTTGTTATTCTGTCTACATAAAATATAGTACTGCTGTCAATATTGTACACGCATTCGTATAGGGACGTGTGTTTAGAATAGGACATCCGTCGGTAGAAAAAGTTTTTCGCTAACTCCTCCCACAAACGGTGGAATCGATCAATGAAATTTTCCCTGTTGTTCCTCCAACCCATTCTTCCCAGAACGCACACTATAGGAATACGTATTTTCGATTTTTAATAGTAGAAATCGACTGATTCTTACCTTCAGGATTGTCGATGTTACTTGCCGCCATGTTGAATACGCAATGGACGTTGGGAAAATCAGGACTTTGTGTTCGTCGCGATATAGACTTGGCTTGTAACTAAACGACTTGTACCAGGTACTATGTAGAATTTTCCCGCAACTTTTATATTTGTACTTGTCACTATATCGATCGTGCTCTAGACTAATATTTGTTACCTACGCCTGTTGACTGTTAAAGTTTAATCATTTTAAGTGAAAATCAACAAAAAACACAGTTTTTTGGGTAAAAATCAGTAATATGCTTGAAAATGTGAAAACTCACCAAAGAAACCACAACTTCAAATATAGACTCAACATAATACATGAAACATATAGTGTATTTATCTTGTCTTTATTGTGAAATATTATGAATGAAAAGTGAGCCAACAAACCTGCATCTCATCCTTAACCACCCTCTCCCCCCCTCATGTGGCCACAATGTGTTACTGTCCACTTACACAGATAAACATGTCTACACCTACAGTGTACAAAGCTGATCATCTTAAGACCTCAAAGTTTACAATTATTATTTTGTCCCATAACAACCCAATTTCACACGTGTCCACCATGTGGGACAGTCCACTTACCAAGTTTAACATTTTCAGACCTTCTAAAAGTTTACAATTCTTGTTCTTCAGTCGATGAGCTTCATCTATAACAGCACACCTCCATTCAATCTGACTCAGTACTTCAGTGTCAGCTAGGATGATCTCATAGGTTGTCACAAGTACTTGGAATTTATACAAATTTGGGATAGGTACACCCTAAAATTAAAACACACACTAAGATGTCATTACTCAATATTTTTTCTTCAGGAAAATGTAAGAGATTTATGGGACACTGGTTTTGTTGGAACATGTTCATTTTGGCTTGCATGACATATAATTGACCAGATTTGAACTGAATGCCTCCCATAAGGGAATCACTAATTATGCATATTAAACTAAAACAAGTCATTGAGAATGACATAGTCCCCACTATGATTGTTTTTTAAGGAATTATCACTACTCTGATCACGCAACAACACCGGTGAACCTAAATCAAACAGACTTAGATATGTTGTGTCTGCTTGTTGGACATGGAACATGCCTACATAAAAGGATGGGTCGGGTATGAGGGATCGTGTCACGACTAAAATGGATATGCACATGTATGTCATAGAACACTGTCCTAATACCAACTTTGAATGAGATCTGTTCAAGCATGTCTGAGTTATGGCTTTGGACATAGAAAAATCGCAAACATAATGGCTGCCAGGCGGCCATATTGGATTGTATCACAACAACAATGAATATGCACATGTATGACATAGAACACTGTCCCAATACCAACTTTGAATGAGATCTGTTCAAGCATGTCTGAGTTATGGCTTTGGACATGGAAAATTCGCAAACAAAATGGCTGCCAGGCAGCCATATCGGATTGTATCACGACTAAAATGGATATGCACATGTATGTCATAGAACGCACGCACGCACGCACGCACACACACACACACACACACGCACGCACGCACGCACGCGCGCACACACACACACACACACACACACACTGATTTCTAATATGGCGTCAGTCACAATGCTCATTAACATATTAATTTTTTTGTGAAATTACAAAAAAAAAATTTTAGAACATGTAACACAAATACCCATTTATCGACGACATTAAAGTCAAAACCGTACTTCCACAACCCGGAAATTCAACTGCACTTCCCTAGGCCCTAGTAGTAGTATTGCCATACCTGAGCTTGTAGTATGTCGACTCGTGCGCCAAACTTTAACAATTTCTAATCGTGGTTGATGATGCTTTGATACTCGCTACAATGTTACGATAATCTTGTTCACAGACCTACTGTTACCCCTGGCTGGGATTGTTACAATATCATGTCCCTGAAATGACGACTGGGAGATGGAGTAACAATATACGTAAGATCGCAACAAACACTGCGGCGCTCATTCAACTATGCTAGGCACGGTCTGTGGGGCAAAGTGTCTCGTGGAACGATCGTTTGACTGTCTGGGTTTAATCGGCGTGAATTTTGATTCACCACCGTGGCGAAAGATTTTGAAAATATTTTCGCCATCACATTTACGAGATTCAGAATCATATGAATGGGTGAGCCAGACATGACGATCGTCAATATTAATCAATCGATTGATCATGATCATTTTCCAGGGTTTTCCAGGGGTAGGGCGCATTTTTCCAGGGTTTTCCAGGGTGGTTTTGAAATTCCAGGATTTCCAGGACCGTGCGAACCCTGACCTCGCCGTTATGCCATTAAATGGCAGCTATTGCTGCAAAAATTGCTGCCATAACTAGTTCCACACATACGTATTAGCCTTGTTTATCCACACTGCCATTTTGAAAGCATGACAGTGAACGATATCTCGAGTACGATCCAAATGACGAGCAATCGTAATTTTATGTGCGTTTTTCGCTCACAAAATCGAATTTCAACATGGCGGAAGTAATTAACGGCTCTCATAACATGGTCTACGATATAACTTATGTCACTATCTTTGGATATTTCGACAGAATTTGACTCGAAATACATCGTTGAATACAAGTATTTAGCTATGGGAACACGTTGTACTAGTGTGTAAGCATCAAATTCCCGCTAAGGCCGTGTGAGCTGCCGATGGCAGTTTATGGTTGAATTTTTTAATGTCGTTCAAATTTACGCAATCTTGTGACCGTGCCGACGCCCATGCTAACATTCTAGGGGTAATTTTTGGCTATATCATGGATTATTTTGGTTTTATTTCTTTTTGTTATGGCTCAATAATGACTTGTATTTGTATTAGCTCACTGTGTAGAGCGATCTACCCAGCAATTTTGGAGTTTTTCGGACCATGCCTACCCAAAGATATCAACCGATTTCTGGCGCAATGTAGGAGAATTGCAACAAATACATTTTTTCTAACTACCTTCCATGAATGTGATTGAATATTGCTGATAGCAGCGCTCTCCATAAACCATGTAATCGGTTGATATCTTTGGTAGGCATGTTCCGATTGCAACAACGACCTGATTTATTGGAACGATTTATTAAATTTGGGACCTAGGAAGTGACGGAAGGTTAGGGTTAAACGGAAGGTAAAATTTTCAAAATGTTTGCTAAGTAAAACAGCCAGTTAAAAGTTCATGTTGCCGCACGGTAATTGTGTTCTGTTTCAAACCTTGTCTATATCTCGCGGAGAGTATACTTGTACGATCAAGGAAACAAGTGTTATTTTACCCCTTTCATGTTCAATTGGCTAAACATGTCAATATTTTCAATATTATCAACACTTTATTTATGCATCTCGGGAAACAAGTGCCTGTGGGGCTATGCCAAAGGCCAATGCCTAAAATGAAACTTAAACCTGGTAAATCAGGATTGTTCAATACAAATTTGGCTGCCGTTGAATAAAAAGTGACATGAGCACCAAAGTAAAGTATGTGTATGTTTATCTGGTTCTACATTATCCATAGACATGATATAAAAGACATTAGTTACACATATTTACTACAAAGTGTCTGCAATATGTAAGTAATAACTTAATTTTGATGGACAGAGTCTATGATTGAAATTGTTAAGTTATGCAGTATTAAATATAGTGATTGGTGTTTACTACAAATGTGGGTACAAGTTACAAGCAACAAAAATAATGCTTGTGCGACCCAGGTTCTTCGAACCTTGTGGTAGTGTTGTTAATTTATATTTATGTTGTAAGCTTTATACCTTTGTGCATATAGTAAAGACAAAAGTAATTCACTTCATGTGTGAGAGGGCGATGTTCGTCCTGACCTCTTGACCTTTCGCCTTCCCATCATGTTGTAGGTAAGTGATTTCATGTCTTCAGAAAAACTATTTAATTTGTGTAGTAATCCAAAGCATCCAGACTCTTGATGTATGCCAAACGAAAGATGACATATGTATTGATGTCCGAGTGAAGTTTGGAAAGTTTTCATTTAGATTTTACTACTTTTTGAGACATTGAAACATCTGTGATTGAACTGTCATAGTCGCCTGTATTTAGCATTGCGTCATAGATGTATTTCAAGTTTTGATGAGCTTGTAACTTTGTATTTTAGTATTTTATTGTAAAGTTGTTACCCTCTTGACCTTTCGCCTTCCCATCATGTTGTAGATGGTGATGAAGAATTAAACCAGCAAAGTGTCTATCACAATTCAAACGAACAGTCTCGTGTTGTTGTTGTGTGAGAGCCGTGTGTGTGCAGTGATAACACGAGGCACAAACTGGTCGAGCGATTGGGACACAACGCGCCTCTGGGCCCCCGATCGGCAACCGACCGCCACACTTGTGTATAGTTCCTTTCTTAAATAATACTTTATTTAAAAGAAATTGGCAATATGTGTAAACACTACATGTGTAGGAATTGGATTCATTTTGAAAATTAGCCATAAAGGTCAATGTCTCCAAAGACAGCTCGCATCTGATAATATCAATAGAGGTAGATACTTCAAAAGAGTCACTATGTATTACTGTTTTCAAGGTATGCAGTAAATAAGAATTTTTAACTACAACTAACTATGGCTGTATTCAGTAAAAGGTATATGAGCTCCAAAAATAATACATGTGTATAGCTCTTTTCTTTAATAATACTTGTAAACATGATTTAAAACAAATTGGCAATATGTAAATACTACAATATGTCAGTGATATGCAGGAATTAGCTTGATTTTGATAACTGACCCTGAAGGTCAAAAGTCAAACTCTCCAACGATACCTTGCATTTGATATGGGAATTGACACTTGCATGCAGTGTCTGTGTACCACAGTTTTTGAGTTATGGGTGTAGACACTTGAGTGCAGTGTCAGTGTATTACAGTTTTTGAGTTATGCAGTAAGAATTGATTTTTAACTACAAATATGGCCACCATGTGGCCAAATATGCATATACAAAAAAACAAATTGTCCCACATGATATGTCACTCCACTCAAGTTTACAAATTCATAAAGAGTGACACTTTCACTGGCACATGCAATGATACAACATCTTCATGACTGAATTAATATCACTGTCATGTTCCACCATTTGAAAATTCCAAACTTAACATTACCTTCTCATTTCTGAAATACATTTCATATTCTTGAATCATTCTGCGACTTGTTGCACTACCATGATAAACTACACAGTTGACATCACTCCATGATTCAAACTCCCTTTGCCAGTTTGCTATAGTAGACAATGGAGCAATGATAAGAAATGGTCCCTGGATACCAGAACGTTGAATCTCAAGCAAGAACGATATTGACTGGATGGTTTTACCAAGTCCCATCTCATCAGCCAGAATACAGTTTTGTCTGCAAAGATAACATTGTTTCAGTCAAAATGACAGAGATAACAAAAGTTTACTTGAAAACATGTACATACAGGTTGTTAGCAAAACACAGCAACACAAGTGACCTATTGGTAAGAATAGTTCCATTGGGTGTTTTTTTGTTTTTGTTTTTTTTGGTAATGTGTAGAAGTGGTTCTGTTCAGCTCTTCTCCACTGTGCCGTTTTGTTTTAGATTTTCTAGCTCTGTCTCAGACACTGCACAAATTTGCAGGCTACTGCATATATTACAAGTTCTCCTCAGGATTAATTGTTAGGAAAGTGGCTCAGTAGAATAAAATGGCATAAATTTACATAATATTCATGAGTAACTTATGATAAAATCATAGTACATCATAAACATCATAACCAATTAGTACATATGGCCAAAGGAAAGTTAAACTCCAATTTATTACTCACTCCAAACTATTGGCACCAGTAAGAAACTTATAACTATAGATATCAATTTTTTCAACTTGTGTTTTTAATTATTTTCCTTAAAGGTATGACTGTCTGTGCCTGGCACCCTATTTTGCATATGACTGACTGTATGTTTGAAGGTGGAGAACTTGTGGCAACTCACTGACAAGTAATCACCAAAATATAAACAATCCCTATCTGGGTTGTTCACATACAAATGTCGCATATTTGAACAAGTCATTGAGAATGACATAGTCCCCCGCTATGATTGGGTTTTAAGGAATTATCACTACTCTGATCATGCAACAACACTTGTGAACCTAAATCAAACAGACTTAGATATGTTGTGTCTGCTTGTTGGACATGGAACATGCCTACAACAATAAAGGATGGGTCGGGTATGGGGGATCATATCACGACGAAAATGGATATGCACATGTATGTCATAGAACACTGTCCTAAGACTGCATACTTGAATTTCAATATAATTTAGTACATACGTTAACCATAACAAAGCGGATATGTCCTATAAAATATTTGATATAGCTAAGTCAGTTTTAATGAAAAATTTGCATAATTAATTATTTTAGGTAACTAGGTTGTATCTTAAAAATGCAAGCTTCAAATTTTGTATAATGATACATATATCAACCATAAACGGCCGCGATCTGAAGCATGTGAAGGATAGATTGTATGCAAATGAGGGTGTTGCGGACTGGCTGATTATGTAGAAGGGGTGCAGAATTTGGATTTGAAGTTTACAACCCTGTTTCGAACAAACACTTGTCATTTGGGCACACAATGCCTAGAATTATGACTTTAGCACATATTACATTGCTTGTTTGACGTCAATGGTGTCTTTTGAAAAGAGGCAGTTTACTTAACCCTTTCACCACCAATTCCCGCTACAGCGGGAACGCTCTAGGGTGCTCACCGATTCCCGCTACAGCGGGAATGCCAAAGTTCATTCACCAACTCTGCCGTAATACCGTTCAATGGCAGCTATTGCTGCATAACTTGCTGTCATAACTAGTTCCACACATGTGTATTAGCCTTGTTTATCTAGCCTGCCATTTAGAACACATGGAAGTGAACTGTTTTCAAGTATGATCCAAATGACGAGCGATCATAATTTGTCTGTGCGTTTTTCGCTAGCAAAATCGAATTTCAACATGGCAAAAGTAATTAACGGCTCTCCTAACATCTCCTACGATGTAAATTTGTCAACTGTCCAAAGAAATTTCCACAGAATTTCACCAGAAATATATCGTTGAATACATGTAGTTGGTCGTGGGAACAGTACAAGCATCAGAAGTACTGCTAAGTTCGAGTGATCTCCCAACGTGGAATTTACCGGTGTCGTAGTTAAAGTCGCCAAAAATGCATAACGTGTTGACTCGTTAACCTACATCCATACTATGGCTGTGGGGCCAATTTTTATCGATATAAAGAATTACTTTGGTCATATTTCTTTGTGGCGACGATAAATAATGAATAATTCTCATACAAGTTCAATTTATACTGGTCAGTGGTGGGTGGGTAGATTACGCACGATCTGAAGATTTTTCGATCGGATTTTTAGCGTGGGTTTTTTTGGGTAAAATTCAAATTTCAACATGGCCGCAGTCAAAATGGTCTCC
The DNA here is from genome assembly GCF_964340395.1 of Glandiceps talaboti. Taxonomy (NCBI): domain Eukaryota; kingdom Metazoa; phylum Hemichordata; class Enteropneusta; family Spengelidae; genus Glandiceps; species Glandiceps talaboti. Next base: position 27,327,642 of record NC_135555.1, on the reverse strand, counting down.
CCTAACATCGTTTACAATGTAAATAATGGCTCTGTTCATGAAAATTTCTATTTAATTCAGACTTGGATAGTATTATTGACTACTAGTAGGTTGCTGTGGAAACTCAGTGTAGTCTGTGAAATGATCATATTACCATGGCCTACATTCAAATGGCTAGCTGCATATTTCCGTTGATTGGTATGCATGACAGCAAATAGTACCGATTTTGGCACGATACTACCAATTTATGGGCAATTTTTACAGATTTAGAGAATAAATTTTGAGATAATTTTTTGGCTTCTTGTCAAATATTGAAATATATTTACAGAAGCTCACTTTTCAGAAGGTCTTGAGGCAACGAATTTAGATATTTTAGTACATTTTCAAAGCTGATGGGGACCGACCCTAGCATCATAAACAGATTAGTGAGCCGTTAATTATATTCATTTATTTTCAAATTTAATACGACAGAAAATGACATTTTCTGCCAAATTTTCCCAAATTTTGACCATTTAACCAGTATGCAGAAATTTTGTAGAAACATTAATGTTAGTATTTTGAATTTTATTTATAACATAAATATTGTGTTTATTTGTGATATGTCAATGAATAAACAAGTCATGTTTGTTTTATTAATATTTTATTACTTTTAATCCATATTTCGGTTGTGTGTGTGGCATTTGACTTTATGTATTTGCAAGTATGATGTAGACAATTTATTTTCCATTGAAATGATACCTTGTTTTTCAAAAATGAGCAACTGTTAGTATATTTATCAATTTGATTACACCACACTCACTCTCGCCCCATGGTAGTGAGGGAGCTGGTGGAGAACAAACAATCCCATGAGGCCATTGGTGGTGATTTCCAATATGGCGTCACAACGCTCATTAACATATTAATAAAAATCATCAAAAATAGAAAAGAAGCAGTATTTGAGGAGATGATGAAAATATCATTTTTGAAAAAAAAAATCATAAAAATTAAAAAATGGCACAGATCAACTTGGCAAGAACAAATCTGAATAGCCTCCCCCCAGGGAACATGCACACCAAATATCGAAGTATTCTGACTGTCACTTTCAAAGAAGATGATGAAAATAAACAAGCGACCTATCGGTCAGAATAGCTCTGCTGTTGTTGTTTTTTGTTTTGTTTTTTACTTTGGTGACATGTAGAAAAGGTTCAGTTCTTCACTATGCAGTTTTGTTTTAGCGATGTAATAAAGTGGTTACTGGTTTCATATGATGTCTCACTATAAAACACATTTTACACAGAAGTTGGTAATGTATTGTACTTTTATACCATAGTCACCATTTAATAACAAAAATCTACTGTTATGAAAAATTGCACAAAATCTCTGACAAAAAAATGACTGGGAAATGCACACAAGGAAAAGAAAAAAAAAGAAGATTTTGAGGTTGGCTATAAATAATTCCAGTGTCTTACAGCTTTAACCCTGGAAAATGTTAATGATGAACGAAATAAACTAGGGATCTAAAATAATTTTGAGGCAATTTGAATTTCAATTTTCTAACAAATTTACCAAGTCAACAACATTCAACTTGTACTAGTTGTAGTAGATATATATAGGGAAGAAATGTATTAATCGCCATCTTAGTTTCCGTATGGCGACAATCCCAAGTACCCGGAAGAGAGTCATTCTCAGCCATACGTTACAGTGGTAACACTCGTTCATGTTCGATTACCTTTCATAAAGAAAACACAACGAAATGGTTGAAGTGGTCTATTTTTAAATTTCTTTTCATCACAAAAATCAAAATCTGTGTGATCAAAAGTGTTGTAAACAGGTATCACTCGAAAAAAAAACAATTCTGTGAATAATGACACTCTGAACGCAGCGATTTCTCGGAAGATGCTACCACTGTAACGTATGGCTGGCAACGACTTGCTTCCGGGTTAGTCCCTCGTGCATCCGGGTACTTGAGATTGTCGCCGTACGGAACTACCACATCGGTAATTTTGACGCTGTAATTTTGCCACCAAGATTGATCGTACAAAAACAAAACTCCATAAATGAACCACAAAGTACTTTCCCTTTTAAAATGTGATAATTTTAGAAAGAGTATTATCATTTTTATTGACGACTGACTCTGTCAAAAATCGTCCCATACACTTCAGTTCAGGCATGGACTTCTCATAGAGCTCACTTGATCGTGAGGTGCGTATACTGGAATGAACCATTCTGTAGGAGGGTGGAGAATTTGGATTTGAAGTTTACAACCCTGTTTCGAACAAATATTTGTCATTTGGGCACACAATGCATAGAATTAAGACTACAGCACATATTACATTGCTTGTTTGACGTCAATAGTGTCTTTTGAAAAGTTGCAGTTTACCTAAAATCTCGCGGACTAATTTCCAATATGGCGGCAGTCATAATGCTCATTAACATATTCATTTTTTTTTTAAATTACAAAAAAAAAATCATAAAAAATAGAAAAGAAGATGTGCTGACTTGAAATTAACAAATCTAAGTAAGCTACCCCCTGCGCATCAACACACCAGATATCAAAGCAATCTGACAAGAAGTTTTCAAGGAGATGATGAAAATGACATTTTATGAAAAAAAATCATAAAAAATTGAAAATGGCACAGATTAACTTGGCATGAACAAATCTGAATAGCCTCCCCCCATGGAACATGCACACCAAATATCGAAGAATTCCGACTGTCACTTTTGGAGTAGATAATGAAAATATAAAAGTTTGACGGACACCTATGATTCACTCTACTCTCTATACTCTATACAACCTATACCTAAGCTACGCTTTCAGCTTTCGCTGACAGCGGAGCTAAAAAAGTTGACGGACACCTATGATCACTTATAGTATTATACACCTATACCTAAAGCTACGCTTTCAGCTTTCACTGAAAAAAGAAAGAAAAAAAGTTGACAGACGGACGACGATGGAGAATCAACCTAACCCTTACATTCCTCCCAGCTGATGCTGACAGCAGAGCTAAAAAGTTTGTCGGATAGACAACAGATGACAACGGAGAATCAACCCAACCCTTAAGCTACACTCAGCTATCACTGAGAGCAGAGCTACCAAATGATCAGAGTTTGAAAATCCATATCTGTAACACTAACTCCCATCTCAAAAATCTGCATTACTGGGAAGAGAAACTTACCTATTGTACCAACTAAAGGTTAACCAGTTCACACCTTCCAGTTGATATTCTCTCAATACATTTCCATCTTTGTAATTTCTACTTTCTGTAAACTTCTCCCAACCATCCCTTGAAGGTCTAGCTACCCGCTGTGAAGGCATAAAAGTGCTTAGCATTATATTAGTGTTCTCCACAGGTTAAAAATACCAATGGCACTGCAGCACAACTGTAGTTAGTTGGTATGGACATAGTCTTGTTGCTAAGAATATTTGAATACATTTTTGTAATCTTTACTTGTTTGCCCACCACCCTTCCAGTTTTCATCCTTGCAATATAAACAATCATTTAGCCATTGCCATTATTCTGTTGCTTGGCATATTTGCATACATTTTAGAAATACAGCTGTGAACTTTGAAATGAACGAATCGGGTCGTTTAACGTAATCTCAATTCATAGTTATATTTAGCCTAACATGAAGGGGGATTCTCATCAAACACACAGTGAAGCCATTTAGTAGGCACCCAGCCAGGCCGTAATCAGTCTTTGTATCATCACATGTATTTGATCTTGAGGCAGACTTTTGACTTGAAGGAAATGACACCATGTGTGTAAGAGTGTAGTTCCAGAGCAAGTCAACTACTTACTTTATTACATTACTCTTACAGGTTTTCTATACATCCTAGATATTGATGTTGTATTTTCAAAGATATGGGAAAGGCATATTAAACGTTCAAATTCATGTTTTATGTCGGCTGGTTTCCTTGTAACATTTTTCAGTGTTGCTACATACAGTTCTTTACCTCAGTGAAAATGGTTGCTTCATCCCATCTTAATTTTGGAATAGCTTTTAATGGGAAGGGTTGTCCTGCTGTTTGCAACACATTCTGTCAAGTTTTATGAATAAAATCTATCTGTACAATCAATTTAGTTGAATTAATTAACAAAGGTGATTCGTACACTTTCTGCACCAGCCCTGTATTTATTCACTTACTTATCCAGCCCTGTTATCTTTGTAATATGCATCATTATTTCACTGTTGCTAAGGGCAAGGTTATGGTTGTTAGGACCAATCGTGTCAAAAATGTTTTCAAGATTTACTGCAGAATAACACCTCCAGAAACATCCCAACCAAGTTTCAACCCCATTCACAATGCAGTTTCAGGTTTTTGACCAAAATTAACATTTGTAGACCTAATTTGCATATCTTCGATGATATCATCATATTGTGAATACAGCTTCATCTACACATCCCCAGATGCATCCCCATGAAATTCCTGCCCAATCTGCTTGGTATTTTAGAATTATAGATATTTTACCAAAAGACACATTTTTAGACCTAATTTACATATCACCTATGGGATAATTATGTTATGAACATTTCTTGATCTAAACACCACTAAGAAAGTTCCCATCAAATTTCAACTACTTCTACTCAATAATTTTGGAATTACAAATTTTTGACCAAACAGACACATTTTTACATCTAATTTACATATCACTGATTGGACCATGTCATGAACAATTCTTAAACAAAACACCCCAAGGATGGTTCCTAGCGATCTGCCATATAGTTTTTGAATTTACTCTTTTTTTTAACAAAATTCACATTTTTCACCCAAAACGCACATCACTGATGTCATCATTTTCGTTTGAACAATTTTCCATCTACACTCTGTAGGTAATATTCCCACCAAACACCATGACAATCAGTCTAACAATTTTTTTAATTTATGTTGTACACACAGAGCCATAGAAATAGATTTGTGCTGAACAAAAGAATGGCCCTCATTTGATACAAAGATGTTTGTATTTCTGTAACCATAACCCAATAATGTTTAACAAGTCACTGAAAACGACATAGTCCCCGCTATGATTGGGTTTTAAGGAGCTGGCAGTTTATGATGTCATTTTCAATCCTGGTTAATGTTGTTTGGCCTCATATGGTTGTTTTTGATATCACTACTCTGTTCGAGCATGTCTGAGTTGTGGCTTTAGACATGGAAAATTCGCAAACAAAATGGCTGCCAGGCAGCCATATCGGATTGTATCACGACTAAAATGGATATGCACATGTATGTCATAGAACACTGTGCTAATACTAACTTTGAATGAGATCTGTTCAAGCATGTCTGAGCTATGGCTTTGGACATGGAAAATTCGCAAACAAAATGGCTGCCAGGCAGCCATATTAGATCGTATCATAAAACAAATTGACGTGCATATGTATGCCATAGTATGTTGCCCCTGTACCAAGTTTGAAAAAATCGGTCCAGGCATCTCCAAGAAACGGCTGCGGGCGGGTGGACATGCAGACGGACAGACGGACACCGAACAGACGGAACCCAATTCGTAAGTCCCCTGTCGGACAAACTAATTACAGCAATGCACACAACCTTTCAATCTACAGCTATGCAAACGTTGGATTAAAATATTGGGCTTTTTTAAAATACATAAATAAGATAGAGTAATATACCTTTCTCTCATGTGGAGGTGGCATAACATTGATGGCTCTGTACTCTTCTATTTTGCCATCATCTACATCCTCTTTCAGCTCCCATGTACTATCTTCATATGGCAGTGACCTCCACTTGACAAGACAGTGTGTAACTGATTGACCTGTAATTGGGTCTTCACTCTGTGTCACTTCCAGCACTCTGTCTACTTCTATATAATCAGGATTAAATGGTTCCTCATCCAACTGTTAATACATGTATAGAGATAAACAAACTGATTGAGCTAATGTCTCTACCTCAACAAAGGTAATACTGTTATGAGATTAAACCAGTCCCACAGGGTAATATATTCTCTAGCTATACACCCTAAAGATGTAATTTGCATATACTGTGAAAAAAGTGACCAGGTAGTAGCAATGTGTGTTTCAATTACTGAAGCCGGTGGTTTGAAGTTATCTGGCCGCAACGTATCTATTGTCGACAGGTTCTTTTCAAGACTTTCTATAAAATGAAAACAAGTCATTGAGAATGACATAGTCTCCGCTATGATTGGGTTTTAAGGAACTGGCAGTTTATGGGGGAGGGGGGAGGGGGGGGGACCTGTTCAAGCATGTCTGAGTTATGGCTTTGGACATGAAAACTGCGCCAATTAAATCGCTGCCAGGCAGCCATATCGGATTGTATCACGACGAAAATGGATATGCACATGTATGTCATAGAACACTATGCTAATACAGACTTTGAATGAGATCTTTTCAAGCATGTCTGAGTTATGGCTTTGGACATGGAAAATTCACAAACAAAATGGCTGCCAGGCAGCCATATTGGATTGTATCACAACGAAAACGGATATGCACATGCTAGAACACTGTCCTTATACCAACTTTGAATGATATCTGTTCAAGCATGTCTGAGTTATGGCTTTGGACATGGAAAATTCGCAAACAAAATGGCTGCTAGGTGGCCATATTGGATCGTATCACGGCAACAATGAATATGCACATGTATGTCACAGAACACTGGCCTAATACCAACTCTGAATGAGATCTGTTCAAGAATGTCTGAGTTATGGCTTTAGACAGGGAAAACTTGCAAACAAAATGGCTGCAAGGCAACCATATTGGATCGTATCATGAAACAAATTGACATGCATATGTATGCCATTGTATGTTGCCGCTGTACCAAGTTTGAAAAAAATCAGTCCAGGCATCTCCAAAAAACGGCTCTGGACGGACGGACGCACGGACGGAAGGAACCCAATCCATAATAACGTATCTAAGCGAGCTACATCACAAGCCATTTTGAGATTTCAGTAAACTAGTCTTGCAGAGTGTGCAGTAATGTAATAGAAATTTTATTACACTATATACAATAACTGCAGAGTGTGCAGTAATGTAACCAGCATGCGAAATTAATGCCGGTCCTTCGGTCCGAGACCAACATATCCGTTTGGACCGACAGTTTTTCAGAATTACAACATCTTATCGGTCCTTATGACCAATTCGAATTTGGAGTAAATAATAACATTTATTCAAAGATATATCCAATTTCACCTACATGAATCTGATCTTGTGTTACCTATTTTACTCTCGACATCTCGTTCAAGTCAAGTGACACAGAGCTAGTTCGCTACATGTGTTTGTGTCAATGTTGATATCATGTCTACATATGACGTAGCATACAACATTTACTTTATGAAATTGATTACATAACAACCACTCTCACATTATGTTAGTGAGGGGGCTGGTGGAGAACAAACAATCCGATGAGGCCAGTGGTGGTGGTGAAAGGGTTAAGGACCAGCAGCATTTGCTAAATGTCGGTCCTTATGACTTGTAGTCATTTTCCCTTAGTTCACACACCTGAATGTAACAGGGATTTTATTACACTATATACAATAACTGCATTTTGGTCACTGTAGATATGACAGTGGAAACAAAGTTTTTAGCAAACTAAACTAAACAAATAATCTAAAATTTGTTTTGATGTGACTATATAAGCTATTGAATGGGCATTTGGTTGAACTGTACTTGCAGTAGGTTGCCATTTCTGATAACTTCCATGCTCTTAAAGTGTACATCCTTTAAGGGACTTCAAGTCTTTAGACAAACTTGATTACTGGATGATTACATCTGCACATCAGATGCACTGCTATCACTCATTTGTGTAATCTACCACATTAAACAACAATAGTTTTAGGTTTGTGTGTATCCAAGTAAACTGCAGTTTGCTTGTCCAAGTAAACCCACAAAATGTTGGCACTTTTAACTGTACTTACCTCTAGAAATATGTTGATTTGGCTTTGCTTTATCCGAAATCTCTTGATTTTCATATTAATTCTTTTGTCTCTTTCAAGTTTTTCTACAGTGGCCCATTCACAGTGCAGATAGGAACTGTAACAGAAATAGCACTATATAAAACAGGTGCTATAATATTTTGGAAATGTAGTGATAACTGTCTTCATTATGAAATGTAGTGATAACTGTCTCCATTATGATGTAGTGATAACTGACACCGTTATGAAATGTAGTGATAACTGTCACCATTACGAGTATGCATTTGGAAGCAAAAGCGTAGTTCCAGGGCACAGTTGGGGACAAGAAGAGGCAATCAGATGATGTTTGGATTGGTGTAAATTGGCCGATAGTGGATATATTGAGGGTAGGATAGTGTGGCAGTGAAACAAGGTTACATACCTGAAGGGTTGGGAGACATCTGGTATATTAGGGGCTGTGTCATTTTAAAACTGGTGCACAAGAAACGTAATTTCTTCATTTTAGTTTGGAAAATGAACGACCTATCCTACATGTATGTTTATATCATATACCATGACATCAATAAACACAACAAACTCTAATTGCAATTCAACTTGTAAAACATTTTGCTGTCTCTGCAAAACACAGTTTCAACTGGAAATTGTATTTACCAGTTCTCATGCTTTTAGCCTTCAAGTTGTTTCTGTCGAGACGTTTATGAGAATTTCGATTTGAATGATTTCTCAACTAGACACCTACGATAATACCATGGCAATTGGTCCAGTGGTTTTTTACTTTAAGTTGTTTACCAAGCACTCATGCGCACACACATAGAGACAGACAAACAGACATCTTACCATGTTTATAGCACTACTGAACCTTAGAAGTTCAGCTGTGCTTTAAAAAAAAGTGACACTGGTCTCATTTGCTCAACTGTATTTGGGTGTTGCTATGGGCATGGTCTTATTGCTAGGCATATTAATTTTGCTTACATGTTTGGAATCTTTCTTCACTAGCCTACCCATCCCAGGTTTCTTCTTTGTAATACACATCATCATTTGGCTGTTGCTGGGTATATTTGCATACATTACCCATCCCTGTCGTTATATTTGTATTAGGCATCACCATTTCAATGTTGCTAAGGGTGTGGTCATGGTTGCTAGGGCCAGTTGTGTCAAAATATTTGAACAATCACTGCAGAACATCTCCAGTAACATCCCAAACAAGTTTCAGCCCCATTCACCATCAAGATACAAGATTTTGACTAAAATTCAGTTTTTTGACCTAATGTCCCTCCGATGAGATCATCATGTTGTGAATATACCTTCATCTACACATCCCCCAATGCATTCCTATTAAATCTCAGCCCAATTTGCTAAAAAGGTTTGGAAATTACAGATTTTTGACCAAATGGACATATTTTCAGCTGTAATTTGCATATCATTGATGGAATCATAATGTCATGAACAATTCTTCATCTAAATACTCCTTAGAAAGTTCCCGCCAAAATTCGGCCCAATCTTCTCAGTACTTTGGAATACAAAAAAACAAACCCACTCAACTACATTTCTCTTGAAGGTCAAAGAAACATTCATGAACACAATAGATATTATACTCTTACAAGTTTTTGTATTTGACCAGGAATTCTTCAACCTCTCCAACCTGTGCTTCCCCAGGAATTTGTTCTTTGGGTCTTGAGCGTACAGCAAGGATTTTATCAACAACAAAAGATTCAGATTCATCTGGGTTTTCCTATAAAAAAAAACACCACCAGATTCAATTTCATCAGGTTTTCCTATCAACAATAGTGCCAATGGCGCTGTAGCACAACTTTAAAATTTGTGATCATTGCAAAAAGATTTTATCCACATAACATGCCAATCCATATTTGTTACCCTCCTGCATTATGTAACATCATTTGACTTTTGCTAGGGGAGTAGTTTTGATGTTGTTTAATATCCTTTGCCTGTCAAACAAACTCATTATCTTTATAAATTATACACATCACACCTGTTTTATTCGATATTCATTGGCTACCTGTTGAGCAGAGAATCAATTTCAAAATTGTCTTTTCACATTCAAAAGTCTTCTTTATGAATACCCAGAACATGTGAACTCTGGCTGAAATTTACACTTTGATAAACTGATTTTAAAGAAGCAAGATACAATTAGTACTACAACTGTATTTGGCTGTTGGTATGAGCATGGTCTTGTTGCAAAGCATATTTACATACATTTTCAGAATCTTTATTCACTTGCCTACCCTTCCAGTTTTCATCTTTGCAATATACACCATCATTTGGATGCTGTTATGGGCTTGGTCTTGTTGCTAAGCATATTGATATATTTTTTTGATTCTTTATTCACTTACCTACCTGCTGTTATCTTTGTATGCATTGTCATTTCAAAGTTGCTGAGGGTGTGGTCATGGTTCTAGGGCCAGTTGTGTCAAAATGTTCCAAACAAAAGCTGCAGATAATACCTACAGAAGTGTCCCTACAAAGTTTCAGACCCATTCACAATGTAGTTTTCAAGATAAAAGTTTTTAACCAAAATTGAGAGCTTTTTAGACCTAATTTGCATATTGTTGATGGGATGATCATATTTGACTACATCTTCATGTACACATCCCTATGGGCATCCCCATAAGTTTCATTCCAATCTGCTCTGTACACATTTTAGCTCTAATTTGCATATCACTGATGTGATGTCAAGAATAGTCCGCTATCTAAACACTCCTAACAATGTTCCCATCAAAGCTCTGCCTAGTTTTGGAATTACAGATTTTTCAGCAAAAACACACATTTTTCTCCCTTATTTGTATATCACTGATGAGATTGTAATATCAAGAATACACCTTCATCTAAACATCCTCCCCAGTAGTTTTGGGTTTTTTGAAAATAAAAATCGCAATTTTGGACCCAAAATGCAAATCTATGATGCAATCACTTTCACTTGAACAACTTCCCCCATCTACACGCCCTAAATAATGTCCCCCTCCCCCCCCCACCCACCAAATACCAAGTCCAGCAGTTTGTTATTTTAAGTTGTTTACGCACGCACGCACACACACACACACACGCACGCACGCACGCACGCACGCACGCACGCACACACACACACACACACACACACACACAAACTATGTAATGTTATCATTTTAGGGATGTAATTCATGTTATCATTGTCATTTTAGCCTTGTTTACTTTGTATCATTTTTTTTCAGGTAAATTGTCATTTGTTGTTATTTTGTCATTCTACAAGCATGTGACTGTTGCTATTGGTGTGATCTTGTTCCAAGGCATATTTGCATACTTTTTTTTCCCTACACATTCCTGTTGTTACTTTTAGCAATATACAACACCAATTGGCTCTTGGGCATGGTCTTGTTCCTTATCCTAAGCACATCTATATTTTTTCTTTAACAACTTCGTAACTAGAGACTGAAATCAACATCCCTACCAAATATCAAAATAATCTTGCCAGTGTTTTTTTTACTTCAAATCACTCACAGATAGGTAGACAGACAAATAGAGGGACAGATGGACGGACAAAACACTATCAGACATATAGCACTATGAACCAATCATGAATGAATATGGTTCAGCTGTGCTAATAACAGTGTGTTCAAGCAATCTCAACCATGATTAATCTTGGTGCCATTGACAAGTAGGTGAGAAAACCCCATGGTGTCATTCAGACCTAGGTGAGATTTACCCATTAACCCTTTCACCACGAGAACCCGGTATACCGTGACGCCAAAGTTCATTCACCTTCATCGCTGTAAAACCGTTTAACGGCAGCTATTGCTGCAAAATTTGTTGCCATAACTAGTTCCACACATGTGTATTAGTCTTGTTTATCTATACTGCCATTTTGAATGCGTAACAGTGAACGGTAACTGAAGTACGGCCAAAAAAACGAGCGATCGTAATTTTTATGTGCGTTTTTCACCAACAAAATCGAATTTAAACATGGCGGAGGTAATTAACGGCTCCCATAGTATGGTCTACGATAGAAATTATGGCACTGTCCTTGGATATTTCGACTGAATTTGACTTGAAATACATCGTTGAATACAAGTGTTAGCTGTGGGAACATATTGTACTCATGTGTAAGCATCAAATTCCAGCTTCAGTCTATTTGAGCTACCGGCAGCAATTTATGGTTGAATTTTTGAATGTCGGCAAATTTATGCAATCTTGTGACAGGTACCGACGCCCATACTACCAGCTTGGTTGTAATTTTTGGCTATGAAATGGATTATTTTGGTTTTATTTCTTTTTGTTACGGCTCAATAATGACATGAATTAATACAAACTCACTGTGTACAGGTCAGTGGAGGGAAACCTGTGCACGATCGGGGCGATTTTCCAATAAGATTTTTTACATGCGATTTTCAGCGTAAAATTCAAAATTTCAACATGGCCGAAGCAAAACTGTCTCCCCTAATATCGTTTACAACGTAAATAAAGGTGCTGTTTGTAGAAATTTTCACTAAATTTTGACTGTCGATACATTGTTTTATACAAGGACATGGCTACATGAACTCAAAACAGTTTATGTATGGATCAGATTGCCGCATCGTCAGTTCAAAGTTCCGACTGCATATTTGCTCTTGAGGATAAGCATGTCGGCAAAAAGCACCACTTTGGCATCCCGATTCGGACTCGCATACTTCCAACTTGTGGTCATTTTTATTGATTTTGGGCATAGTTTTAGTGGTAATTTTTTTTGAGTAAATGAATTACATTTACTCAAACTTAACTTTTCAAAAGGTATTGAGGTGACAACTTCAGATATTTTAGTACACTTTCACTGCCGGTGTGGCACAGACTATTGAATCATGATCGGATTAGTGAGCCGTTATTTAATTTCGTTCAATTTATTATGACTGAAAATAACATTTTTTATCGCCCATTTTGACCATATAACCAGAATATAGTAATTTTGTAGGAACATGAATGTTGGTATTTTGTATTTTATTTGTGATATAAATGTATTGTTTATTTGTGATATGACAATAAATAAGCAACACAGTTTTTTTAACAAAATTTTATCATTTTAAACCAAATTCTGGCTGTATATTTGATGTTTGGATGTATGTAATAGGAAGTGTAATGTAGAAAATTTATTTGGCTTTAACCCTTTCACCACCAATTCCCGCCATTGCGGGAACGCTCTAGGGCGCCCACCAATTCCCGCTATTGTGGGAACGCCAAAGGTCATTCACCTACCTCGCCGTTATGCCGTTTAACGGCAGCTATTGCTGCAAAAATTGCTGCCATAACTAGTTCCACACATGCGTATTAGCCTTGTTTATCTACACAGCCATTTTGAAAGCATGACAGTGAACGGTATCTGGAGTACGATCCAAATGACGAGCGATCGTAATTTTTTGTGCGTTTTTCACTCACAAAATCGAAATTCAACATGGCGGAAGTAATTAACGGCTCTCATAACATGGCCTACGATATAAAATATGTCACTATCTTTGGATATTTCGACAGAATTTGACTTGAAATACATCGTTGAATACAAGTGTTTATCTATGGGAACACATTGTACTTGTATGTAAGCATCAAATTCCCGCTAAGGCCGTGTGAGCTGCCGACGGCAGTTTACGGTTGAATTTTTGAATGTCGTTCAAATTTACGCAATCTTGTGACCGTGCCGACGCCCATGCTAACGTTCTGGGGTAATTTTGGGCTATATAGTGGATAATTTGGGGTTTTTTTACGCGAGTTTTTCAATGTAAAATTCAAATTTCAACATCGCCAAAGCAAAATATGTCTCCCCAAACATCGTTTGCAATGTAAATAAATGTGCTGTTCGTAGAAATTTCCACTCAATTTTGACTATGAATACGATGTTTTGTACAAGGAGATGGCTGCGTGAACTCAATACAGTATATGGAAGGATCATATTATCGCAACGTAACTTCAAAGTCCCGACTGCATATTTGCTTTCGTGGGTAAGCATGTCGGCGAAAAGTGTCACGTTGGCGTCCCGATTCGGACTCGTAAACTACCAATTTGGGAGCATTTTTTACTGATTTTGAGGATAAATTTGGTGATAATTTTTTGTTGTTCTGTCAAATAATGATATATAATTACACAAACTGATTTTTCAGAAGGTATTGGGGCGACGACTTCAGATATTTTTGTCCCTTTGATTGCCGGTGCAGGGCTGACTATTGCCTCGTAATCGGATTAGTGAGCCGTTAATTATTTTCGTTCAAATTTATTACGACTAAAAATAACATTTTCTGACAAATTTTCGCCGATTTTGACCATTTAACCAGTATACAGAAGTTTTGTAGGAACATAAATGTTGGTATTTTGAATTTTGTTTGTAATATAAATATTTTGTTTATTTGTGATATGTCAATAAATAAACAACCTATGTTTGTTTTATTAATATTTTATTACATTAATCCATATTTCGGTTATGTGTGTGATATTTGAATGTATGTATTTGGTACTATGGTGTAGAAAATTTATTTTCCATTCAAATGATACCTTATTTTTTAAAAATAAGCAACTCCAAGTATTTTTATATCAGTTTGATTGCACCACACTCGCGCTCACATTATGTTAGTGAGGGGGCTGGTGGACAACACACAATCCCATGACGCCATTGGTGGTGAAAGGGTTAAAGTGATACCTAAGTTTCAAAAATTAGATAATTCTAAGTATTTTTATATCAATTTGATAACATAACACTCACTCATACTTTTATCATATGTATGCTAATGAGGGGCCTAGTGGATAGCATACAGTCCCATGGGGAGAATAGTGGTGAAAGAGTTAAAAGAGTAAATGATTGACCTTGCACCAGGACTATAACACTACTGAATCCCTTATTGGTTCAGTTGTGCTAAGAAACGACAAATTCTTTCACACCATCTTGGCGATATGACAACTGTAAACATGCATACTCAAAAAAATATATATATACCTTACAAGTCATATGTGAGTAATTACAAACTGCAGTATTTAAACCTTTTGTAACTTTTCGGAAACATTTTACCTAGAACAAATTTCTGATGGAAAACTCAATACATGTAAATCCAGGGTAATAGCAATACTCAAATATCTCAGTTTCTTGCTGATATAAAGATTTGATAGTTCAAGATTCTCTTACAATAAAAAATTTAGCAGGCTGGAAGAAAGTGGCACCAGTTGGAGCTCCACCAAGTCCTTCCACATCAACATCTTTGTCTTCTTCATCAGAAATCTGGTAATCATAATCTTCAGTATAACGCTTGCGTTTAGTATTTCTAGCTGATCTTCTTTTCAGTGCAAAACTGTCTTCTGGCGATGGAGGTGGGGTTTCATCTAAATCAGATCCACTATCTCCTGAATCTTCTCCAGCTTTCCGTTTCATGGGGAACTTCTTATTCTTCACACTCATATTTGGAAATGGTTTTCTGGAAAAGTCAGAGATAAGAATCACATATCATCTAGTACAACTAAAGAAAAGTTTTCTAAGCAGAAAATAAAAGTAAATCACGGAACATTCATACAAAATTAACATGTCTTCATAGAAGACACACTTCACACCACCCACCCAATCAAATACTTTACTTCTATGTGACTGCATGAATGGAGACATGATTAAACAACTCATTGAGAATGACATAGTCGCCGCTATGATTGGGTTTTAAGGAACTGGCAGTTTATGTTGTCATTTTCTTGATATCACTACTCTGATCATGCAACAACACTTGTGAACCTAAATCAAACAGACTTTGATAGGTTGTGTCTGCTTGTTGGACATGGGAAATACCTACACTCTTGTCTACACGCATGTCTGAGTTATGGCTTTGGACATGATTACTGCGCCAACAAAATGGCTGCCAGGCAGCCATATCGGATTGTATCATGACGAAAATGGATATGCACATGTATGTCATAGAACACTGGCCTAATACCAACTTTGAAAGAGATCTTTTCAAGCATGTCTGAGTTATGGCTTTGGACAGGGAAAATTTGCAAACAAAATGGCTGCTAGGCGGCCATATTGGATCGTATCATGAAACAAATTGACGTGCGTATGTATGCCATAGTATGTTGCTCCTGTACCAAGTTTGAAAAAAATTGGTCCAGGCATCTCCAAGAAACGGCTCTGGACGGACGGACAAACGGACGGACGGACAGAACCCAATCCATAAGTTCCCGTCCCTGACTTTGTTCGGCGGGGACTACAAAGTATAGGCCCCAATACTGAACCTTGCGGCACACCAAATTGTAGAATAACGTTCTGGGATGTAGTGGAATCAATAACAACACGTTGTGTATCACTTCCAAGATTCTATTCATCCCCGTTGTTATCTTCGCAATATATGTGATCATCTGACTGTTGCTATGGGCGTGGTCTTGTTGCTAGACACATTTGCATACATTTTTTGAATGTTTATTCAATTGTCTAAGAATCCATGTTATCTTTTAGCCTGTTCAGACTACGAATTTTGTGTAGGGCCAGGTCCTGGTCTGGGACAAAAAAACAGGTGTGAACGGTTTAGCCAGGGCCTGGCCCGGACAAGATTTGGTCCCAGACGAGAAGGTGGTTCAGGCCCTGGCCTGGGCCGGGCCTGGTCTTGTCCCAGAGCAAAAACGTCCGTGTGAATGCAGACCTTGTCCCAGATGACGCCCTCTCATGTTGACCTACAGTATATGTTGACCTTTTTACTATTGTCTAAGCGTCCCATGAATGTGTAATGTTATTATCAGTTGGAAAGTAAACAATTATCGAAGTCAGCCATATTTAACAATAGTAGCGTTGATGTGACTGAGGGCGCTGTTTTTGTCCTAGACTTGATGACGACAAATATGCAATCTGAACGCAGACCAAAAGTTAACACCTGATTAATTTGTTTACTGGGACCAGGCCGTGGCAAGGATTTTTACATATGTGAACACCCTTTTTGTGAAATACACCACCGTTTGGCTGTTGCTATGGGCATGGTTACTAGGGACAATTTTGTCAAAATATTTTGAAACAAGCGACCTATCAGTCAGAATAGCTCCGCTGTTTTTTTTTTTAATTTAATTTTTTATTTTGGTGACATGTAGAAGTGGTTCAGGTCTTCACTATGCAGTTTTGTTTTAGCGATGCAATAAAGTGGTTAGTGGTTTCATATGATGTCTCACTATAAAACACATTTTACACAGAAGTTGGTAATGTATTGTACTTTTATACCATAGTCACCATTTTATAACAAAAATCTACTGTTATGAAAAATTGAACAAAATCTCAGAAAAAAATGACTGGGAAATGCACACAAGAAAAAGAAAAAAAGAGGATTTTGAGGTTGGCTATAAATAATTCCAGTGTCTTACAGCTGTAACCCTAGAAAATTTTAATGATGAATGAAATAAACTAGGGATCTAAAATAATTTTGAGGCAATTTGAATTTCAATTTTCTAACAAATTTACAAAGTCAACAACATTCAACTTGTACTAGTTGTGGTAGATATATATAGGGAAGAAATGTATTAATCGCCATCTTAGTTTCCGTACGGCGACAATCTCAAGTTAAGTACCCGGAAGAGAGTCATTCTCAGCCATACGTTAAAGTGGTAACACTCGTTCATGTTCGGTTACCTTTCACAAAGAAAACACAACGAAATGGTTGAAATGATCTTTTTTTTTATTTCTTTTCATCACAACAACAAAATCTGCGTGATTGATCAAAAGTGTTGTAAACTAAACCAGAAAGAATTATCGGACTGGCTAAACTTCCCGATGAACTGGAGTAAGGTCCTACTACTTCCAAGTAAGCCTCGATAGTACTATTAGTACGAGAGAAAATCGTCTCAAACTAGCGATACAACTTTCAAAATATAACTTGACATGTCTTCATTTGTTAGAGTTATACAATTCAAGACGGGTTTTCACTCGAAAACAACAATTCTGTGAATAATGACACTCTGAACGCAGCGATTCCTCGGACGATGTTACCACTGTAACGTATGGCTGACAACGACTTGCTTCCGGGTTAGTCCCTCGTGCATACGGGTGGATTGTCGGCGATTAATACATACATCGTCTGATATTTTAATTCACAGTGTTTCTTGTGACTGGCGCCTGTCAGCAGACTCTGCCATTTTTTTCATCATTCCATTGTATTTAAACCTTGTACTTGACATTTCGCAATATTTATAATTCTCAACAAAATACCTCAACATGCCTCACTTCGCTCGTACTCAAAGCAGCCCCGCGCGGTATGATCACTGACACTGATGACATGATGAGAGAGAACCTTTTCGGATTTACATGTAAAACGGGGAAAGATACGCAAAACATAATGCAAAGTCTGAAGCCAAATTAAAGTTGTAATTATTTTAATTATTTTTACTTGCCAAATATTTGCATTTTGGAAAGGCAAGACACGTTCATGTCGTTTAACTTTACATGTGAACTGTCGGCCATAACTTCAACCGCATGTCTGGCATGCCCTTCCTTACGCAAGTTGTCTGAATTCTGGTTCACTGTCATTCCAAATTGCACGACAATATAGAATTAACCACAAGTTACATGTTATCTGAAAACATCACACTTTTATAGTGGGTCTGAAGTGTGATTTTAGTGAGTACCAAGAACGTCCTGTGTTGATACTCAAGATGCTTGCTGTGGAAAATCGCTCGGTCAAATGAGGTCACCTTCAGCTTCTAGTCGAATCAGGATAGAGTATGCAAATGAGGATGTTGCGGACTGATTTGAAGTTTACAACCCTGTTTCGAACAAACGCTTGTCATTTGGGCGCCCAATGCGTAGAATTATGACTATAGCACATATTACATTGCTTGTTTGACGTCAATAGTGTCTTTTGAAAAGTGGCAGTTTACTTAAAGTCTCGTCGACTGATTTCCAATATGGCGTCGGTCATTATGCTCATTAACATATTCATTTTTTTTTCAAATTACAAAAAAAAAATCATAAAAAATAAAAATGAGGATGTGCTGACTTGAAATTAACAAATCTGAGTAAGCTACCCCCTGCGCATCAACACGCCAGATATCAAAGCAATCTAATAAGAGGTTTTCAAGGAGTTGATGAAAATGACAT
This sequence comes from Glandiceps talaboti, assembly GCF_964340395.1. NCBI lineage: Eukaryota > Metazoa > Hemichordata > Enteropneusta > Spengelidae > Glandiceps > Glandiceps talaboti. The sequence goes on along the minus strand of NC_135555.1, from coordinate 27,308,748 downwards.
TTTATGAAAAAAAATCATAAAAAATTGAAAATGGCACAGATCAACTTGGCATGAACAAATCTGAATAGCCTCCCCCCAGGGAACATGCACACCAAATATCGAAGAATTCCGACTGTCACTTCCAGAGTAGATAGTAAAAATATAAAAGTTTGACGGACACCTATGATTCACTCTACTCTCTATACCTCAATACCCACCTATACCTAAAGCTACGCTTTCAGCTTTCGCTGACAGCGGAGCTAAAAAGTTTGCAGAATAACACTTCCAGGAACATCTCACCAAGTTTCAGACTCATTGACCAAGTCCTCTTTGAGATGTGTTTTTGACCAAAAATGAACATTTTTACACCTAATGCATATCACTCATGGAATCATTGCTTAATATTTCTTCGTCCATACATCCCTAGATGCATTCCCATTAAATTTCTGCCCAATCTGCTCAGTGATTTTGGAATTACAGATTTTTGACCAAAAATCACATTTTTTACCCTGATCACAAACCGGTGGTAAAATCATTTTGATTTTAACAATTTCCCAACTAAACACCCAAGGTAATAGACTAGTTTTTTCGTGTAATCCACCTGTATTAACAAGCAAGATGACAAATGGAACTGTCTTAAAAAAGTTTAAATTGAATTTAAAGGATTTATTGTATTTTTGTTCATAAGCTGAAAATAAATAACATCTTATTAAATACACCAATATTGTCATCACAGCATTAATTCAATGCCCAGTGTGAACATATTCAACCAAGAATCCCCGTTATTTTGACGTTGTAAGAAATCGGAGGGCTCATGAACGACAGTAAGATCAGCACTGATAAGGTGAAGTTTTATAGCAGGTACAATAATGTTGGCAGTTTCACCAGGTTGCCATGGAAACCAAGCTTTACATGTGACCAACACTTATCTTGTTTTCAACTAAACCAGGGCATGTCTTTTGAAAATGGCAGGAGAGCTAAAAATCACTCTCCTGAAACCATCCAGGCGAGTGGTAGGCGAGTGATTTAATACCTCTCCTGAAAATAGTCAGGCGAGTGAAGAAAAAAAATTTCATTTTCATTTCTATTTGTATTTTCAAATGGCCAGTTGACTCCGAATAAATAAAATAGAATAAAAAAAACACGCATTTAAAAAATGTATGCAAAAATATATTTATAAGTAACAGTTCGTTTGGTTATTTGTACAACAATTATTATTGCAACAATTTTGTTAAGTCTGTGCACATCAAAATCTTGAAAAAATATTAAGTTTTTTGTTGTGACTACAAGTAGTACAATACAAAAATATGTTTTTAATTTCAAATTCTAACTGCTCTTGTTTTCTTAGAACGTTTTTATAAAAATACCACCAATGGCGTTGTAGCACAACTGTACAGTTTTTAAAAATGCTAACATGCGAACAATAAGTGTTCATTTGGTGAATGACTATCCAGTTGCCTATCCAACCATGTTGCTATCTTTACGATATATGCTATCATTTGGCTGTTGCTATGGATGTGGTCTTGTTGCTAGGCATATTTACATACATTTTTTGAATGTTTATTCAATTGTCAATTAATCTCCATTGTTATCTTCACAATATATGTGATCATTTGGCTGTTGCTATGGGTGTGGTCTTGTTGCTAGGCACACTTGCATACATTTTTTGAATGTTTATTGATTTGTCTTCTATTCCTGTTATCTTTGCAATATATGTGATTATACATTTTTTGAATGTTTATTCAATTGTCTATTAATCTCCATTGTTATCTTCACAATATATGTGATCATTTGGCTGTTGCTATGGGCGTGGTCTTGTTGCTAGTCATATTTACATACATTTTTTTGAACGTTTATTCAATTGTCTATTAATCCCTGTTGTTATCTTTGTGAAATACACGACCGTTTGGCTGTTGCTATGGGCGTGGTCATGGTTGCTAGGGTATATGCATACATTTTTTGAATGTTTACTCACTTGCCTACCAGATGATGTTATTTGACTAAAATATACTGCCATTTGGTTGTTGCTAAAGGGCGTGGTCATGGTCGCTAGGGCCAATTTTGTCAAAATGTTATGAAGAAAATAAGTTTCAGAAACATCTCGCCAAGTTTAAGACTCATTGACCAAGTACTTTTAGAGATACAAGTTTTTGACCAAAAATGAACATTCTTACACCTAATTTGCATATAACTCATGGAATCATTGTATGCTTAATATCTCTTTGTCCATACATCCCTAGATGCATTCCCATTACATTTCAGCCCAATCTGCTCAGTAGTCTTGGAATTACAGATTTTTAACCAAAAAGACACATTTTTAGCCCTAATTTGCATATCACTGATGGAATCATCATGTCATGAACAAATCTTACTTTACACCCCCTTCAGAATCTTCCCACCAAATTTCACACCAATCTGCCCAGTAGTTTCTGAGTTTAAGTTTTTTGACCAAAAATCACACACCTGTTATGCGATCATTTTGATTTGAACAATTTCCCAAGGTAATAGACCCACCAAATATCATGGCAATCGGTTCAGCAGTTTTTGACTTTAAGTTGTTTACACACACACACACACACACACACACACACACACACACACACACACACACACACACACACACACACATCCACACACACACACACACACAGACAGACAGATAGACGCCGGGCGATCCCTATAGCACTACTGAACCTCAGTTCAGTTGTGCTAAAAATGATATAAAATAACATCAGGCTGCTGTACAGGTTCGTTGGGGCCCAGGCGAGTGGAAAATCGCTCTCATGGATTTTAGTTTGCGCGAGCGGTAGGCGAGCGGAGCGATCGCTCGCTCGCCTCAAAAGGCATGCCCTGCTAAACAGGTTTTTGACTTGTTTCAGCGAACAAAAAGGCACAAATTTAAAAATACACCATTGCTATGGCAACAGAAAATTCAAAATATTGGTTGCTATGGTAATGACATTTCTTCAAAAATTGCAGAAATATATGTTCCGTTGTAAAGAGCATCAAAGAAAACATCCATGCATAAATTTGATGTAATATAGGTAATACAGATTTGAACTTACATGGTTTATGCATATATAATTAGGTAGGAAACCAAAATTGTTCAACTTTCACCACCACTTCCATTGCTGTAAATTTGAATTTCTTTGATTTTCAAAGAGTCCTAAAATAACGTAAACTAGTCTTATCAGACAAACACAACTTTTCAAAGTGTACCCTATTTCATGTTCTTTAGAGTAGAGTATCACTGTTAGATAGCAAATTTTTACATGTATGTGCGAATATAGGATCAATAAAATTTCAAAATTATGCTTTTTTGCACATTTTTGACAAAATTGACAAAAGATGACAACAATTTGAGCATTTTCAAATTATATCTTCAGAACAGATCGGTCATTTTTGATGGTGTTTGAAATATTTCTTAATTTTCTTTGCTCTTTCAAAGTCACTACAAATACTAAAGCAATCATCCAATCCACATCTAGTGATGGAATACCTATTTATACATTATGTCACAGGCTGTCAGTTCTAAAAGGACAACTACCACCATTGGCCTCAATTCACTGTTGTTACAAGGGTTGTAAAACCAAGTGACGTGCATATGCCCTCTATAACATCTGACATTTGTACCAGGTTTGGTTGAAATTGGTGCATGCATATTAGAGATACAGGTGGATACAGATGGACGGATGGACGGACAGACGGATGGACAGATAGACGACAGGCGCCCAACATAGTTGCTCCTGTTTGGGGGCTAAAAAGTTGACGGACGGATGGTCAAAGGTCAGACATCAACCTACTCCTATAGCTCAGCTGACTGTCTTGGACAGCGAAGCTAATAAAGACAAGCAACACCTTGTTTTCCCTAGACAACTAACAAGGAACGATCACATTTTTTAAATATGCCTTCAGATATATACCATGTATAGACTATTGTACGAAATATGTACATCAGAATTACCACCCCACTACCTAAAGAACACATCGTTTACCAAGGTTATACTATTCTATCAATGTTCATTCACAGACTTCATTTACATACAGGTGGAAGGCAACTGTTACCATGCACGATGTGTGAAATCTTCACAGGTTTGAAATGATTTTATTAGACCCTTTGCACTCACAGCTTTCCTATTCAGATACGACATATATTGCGTTTTTTTTACTTGATTGTGACAGTGCCAGGTTATTATGTATCAAAATAAAAACAATCGGTTCTCACTCAGTACGATGCCGTATCATCAGTCAAGGGGGCATGGCAAATGTAAAACAAGCGACCTATCGGTCAGAATAGCTCCGCTGTTTTTTTTTAATTTAATATTTTATTTTGGTGACATGTAGAAGTGGTTCAGTTCTTCAGCTCTTCACTATGCAGTTTTGTTTTAGCAATGCAATAAAGTGGTTAGTGGTTCATATGATGTCTCACTATAAAACACATTTTACACAGAAGTTGGTAATGTATTGTACTTATATACCATAGTCACCATTTTATAACAAAAATCTACTGTTATGAAAAATTGCACAAAATCTCAGAAAAAAAATGACTGGGAAATGCACACAAGAAAAAGAAAAAAAAGAGGATTTTGAGGTTGGCTATAAATAATTCCAGTGTCTTACAGCTTTAACCCTGGAAAATTTTAATGATGAATGAAATAAACTAGGGATCTAAAATAATTTTGAGGCAATTTGAATTTCAATTTTCTAACAAATTTACCAAGTCAACAACATTCAACTTGTACAAGTTGTAGTAGATATATATAGGGAAGAAATGTATTAATCGCCATCTTAGTTTCCGGACGGCGACAATCCCCGCCAAGTACCCGAAAGAGAGTCATTCTCAGCCATACGTTACAGCGGTAACACTCGTTCATGTTCTATTACCTTTCATAATGAAAAGAAAACACAATGAAATGGTTGATGTGATCTTTTTTTTTTAATTTCTTTTCATCACAACAACAAAATCTGCATGATCAAAAGTGTTGTAAACTAAACCAGAAAGAATTATCGGACTGGCTAAACTTCCCGATGAACTGGAGTAAGGTCCAAGTCCAAGTGAGCCTCGATAGTACTATTAGTACGAGAGAAAATCGTCTCAAACTAGCGATACAACTTTCAAAATATAACTTGACATGTCTTCATTTGTTAGAGTTATACAATTCAAGACACGTTTTCACTCGAAAACAACAATTCTGTGAATAATGACACTCTGAACGCAGCGATTTCTCGGACGATGTTACCACTGTAACGTATGGCTGACAACGACTTGCTTCCGGGTTAGTCCCTCGTGCATCCGGGTACCTGGGATTGTCGCCGTACGGAAACTAAGAAAGATGGAATTTACAGTGTTTCTTGTGACCGGCGCCTGTCAGCAGACTCTGCCATTTTTTTCATCATTCCATTGTATTTAAACCTTGTACTTGACATTTCGCAATATTTATAACTCTCAACAAAATACCTCAACATGCCTCACTTCGCCCGTACTCAAAGCAGCCCCGGTATGATCACTAATGACATGACGAGAGAGAACCTTTTCGGATTTACATGTAAAACGGGGAAAGATACGCAAAACATAATGCAAAGTCTGAAGCCAAATTAAAGTTGCAATTATTTTAATTATTTTTACTTGCCAAATATTTGAATTTTGGAAATGGCAAGACACGTTCATGTCGTTTAACTTTACATGTGAACTGTCAGCCAATAAACAAAGTTTGGTTGATTCACAGTCCGCAGTTAGACTGCTCTTGCATAACTTCAACCGCATGCCTAGGCATGCCTTCCTTACGCAAGTTGTCTTAATTCTGGTTCACTGTCACTCCAAATTGCACGACAATATAGAATTAATCACAAGTTACATGTTATCTGAAAACATCACATTTTTATAGTGGGTCTGAAGTGTGATTTTAGTGAGTACCAAGAACGTCCTGTGTTGTTACTTGCTGTGGAAAATCACCTGGTCAAATGAGGTCAGCTTCAGCTTCTGGTCGAATCAGGATAGAGTATGCAAATGAGGATGTTGCGGACTGGCTGATTATGTAGAAGGGGTGCAGAATTTGGATTTGAAGTTTACAACCCTGTTTCGAATAAACGCTTGAAACTTCATGCATTTGGGCGCCCAATGCGTAGGATTATGACTATAGCACATATTACATTGCTTGTTTGCATCAATAGTGTCTTTTGAAAAGTGGCAGTTTACTTAAAGTCTCGTCGACTGATTTCCAATATGGCGTCGGTCATAATGCTCATTAACATATTCATTTTTTTTCAAATTACAAAAAAAAAATCATAAAAAATAAAAATGAAGATGTGCTGACTTGAAATTAACAAACCTGAGTAAGCTACCCCCTGCGCATCAACACACCAGATATCAAAGCAATCTGACAAGAAGTTTTCACGGAGATGATGAAAATGACATTTTATGAAAAAAATCATAAAAAGTTGAAAATGGCACAGATCAACTTGGCATGAACAAATCTGAATAGCCTCCCCAGGGAACATGCACACCAAATATCTAAGAATTCTGACTGTCACTTTCAGAGAAAATAATGAAAATATAAAAGTTTGACGGACACCTATGATTCACTCTACTATCTATACTCTATACAACCTATACCTAAAGCTACGCTTTCAGCTTTCGCTGACAGCGGAGCTAAAAACTGGTTGCGTACAGGATATGAATCGTTCGATCAAATATGCATATAATGAATTTCTGTTGCGTATAATAAGCATAATTTTCCATCACCACTGTATATGCATTGGGTTTATAACCGAAATGGGAAATCTCTAACTTAAAATCAAAAGTGTGTTGTATGTGTCATTATGCATGAAAACTTAAATAATTCTACACAATTTCAGAGTATTTCCAAGTGTTGTTGAGATGAAATTCTTGTAAACAACCCAAAACAAAACTGGCATGTACCACACTGCAGGGAAAGCCCAACTCAACACACACAACATGCAAGCTTTGTCATTAACAAGACAACCTACTACATAATAATTTGAACAGGCTCAGGTGTTCTTGAAATATCTGGGGTCAAAGGTCACGGCTTTATTTCCAGATGAATGGCATTTTCTCCACTGTACATACTTCGTTTGAAACTTACATTAGGCACATTACAAAGTGGCATTCAGCTAATAAGCACAAACTCTGCAAACAGCAAGTAAAGAAAGCTCTTTTCATGCCCAGTGAGTATAAAAGCACAGTCATTTTGCATGTTCACTCTTTGTTACTGGACTACACAACCCTCCTGTTCCCATGGAAACAAACATGTGGTGTCTTCAAAAGTGTAGCAGATGGCTGGCAGAAAACTTTTTGTCGTCACTGCATTTGATTTTTCATATATTTATTTTGGTAAATAAAAACCTGACCTTATGTCTTTTCACTTTCAGGCATTATATGATATTTGTAGACTATGAAATTAGTGCCATTTCACTAATGGTTGGTGATATAAAATACAGATTGTTAGTATTACTGAGCAAGTATTGTTAAGGGAATTGAATCTCTCAGCTTCTGGCTATATTTGTAAATGACATGTACTAGATAAGAATAGGAGATTAAGAACACTGTACAATCCAATCTGTTGTTTCAGTTGCCTTCTTATACTAGATATACTATTATCTATATCCATTATTTTATATCACCACTTCAACTTGCCTTCTTATACTAGATATACTATTATCTATATCCATTATTTTATATCACCACTTCAACTTGCCTTCTTATACTAGATATACTATTATCTATATCCATTATTTTATATCACCACTTCAACTTGCCTTCTTATACTAGATATACTATTATTATCTACCGACATAGCACCACGTGTTGCCAAACATTGCGATTTCTCAACTCAACCGTATCATTTAGGAATGTTACTGTACTGAGAAACATAAACAATTATATAATATATATAACAAATCCTGTTATTTTATGATATAAAAGTCAAAACTGCACTTCCACAACCCGAAAATTCAACAGCATTTCTTGGCCCTACCATGGCCGCCAAGCGTGAGCTGGTACGCTGTACTGTTAGTTTGTCGACCGTGCAAAAACAAAAAGAAAGTCTAACAGCGATTGATGCTTTGAGAGTCACACAATTGTACGATAATCTTCCTCAAAGATTTACTGTTAACCCAGGACTGTTACAATATTACGTTCATGCGTCCATCACAATAAATTTCGAATACATACCGTCATGTTCGTGAAAAGATTTACTAAATATTGACACTTTGATTTTGTGCGTATCTTATTGTTTTTTTATGAATATCACCCATGAACTTGCACTCAAAAAAACATGTACAGTATTAGTTTCATCAGCACATTACTGGCTGGAGTACGTGGTTTTCTTTGACGATCGAAAATTATGACAAACTACGATCAACTACGATAGAAGGTGATGTCATCATTGGAAACAAGGAAGGTGAGAATCACTATCTATTGTGTATTGGTGATAAAAAATTACGCGAATCTATACTCAAAGACGACATCTTTATGGGAAACAAAAAGTGAACTGATTATCTATTGCAGGGCTCGAAATTCGCGGTAGTCCCGCGTCCACAGACTACCAATGTTTGTCTCTGGGCTACCAAATTATGTGAGTGGTAGCCCCGTTGGGCTACTAAGTTTTGAATGAAACTGTGACAGCCTGATTCCGACGCCTTCCCGGGCCGGAGGCCTCTGAGGTCGCAGTCCTGTGGGACGTGTTCTCGCCAAAATTAGCGTCAAAATCAGTGCGTCTTTTCCAAATTTGCATCCACACTACATGGTATATCAAATGTACATGATGAAATACATGTACACTGTACACCTGCTCAGGCTGCTGTACACGTCATTCTTCCATACATCGTATACACAGCTTGTACTTCCAAAATGTCACAACAAAACATTTATATGCAACAATATTCTGTATAGCGATTTAATGTTATCTTTCTGTACTTTCAATTTTCCATGGTAATCACTCTCTGGAAATATGCTCTCCGGCCCGAACCCTTCGGGCTCTTCTCGGAGTCAGAGTACAGTCGGTACAGCACTACAGGAACTAAATTCCATTATTATGACAGCTTTAACTTTCAACTTGACAGAGACACAGTTTTAATGGTGTTTGATAGAATCTTATGCTGCTGATGAGAACTGTTAACTTGGTATACACCTGTCCTACAGATTCGTTTATTCTTGAACGATGCCTAAAACATTCCGTGTGTAAACCACGCTCACGCAACCCCATAGAGCATGCAGTGGTGAATGGTAAAATTCACGTAATGCATTCGATCTAGTAGTAGTAGCAAAGCTCAAAAGAAAGTTGAAGTTTTAGTGAGAATGAAATGGTGACGTGATGGTTTGAATTTATCTGAGTGAAGTTTTCAGCAAGGACCGTCTACTGATGTAGTCTTAGACTCTGTTTGATTATCTCTTCGCCCATGAATGGAAGGGGCTTTGCCGTAATGGCCGTCAGGTATTGATACAAAACCTGTCTAACCCGTCTGTTAATAAGTAACCAATCACGTGGATAGATAATGATAATAGCACATAGTTTCTAAACTACCCAAGACGTAGTCTCCACATCAGGAAATGGCCATGGGGCTTATGAAACTGTTTATACGTTTTCCATACGTTGAATCATATTCAAATTTTACAGGTCACACTGCACCAAGAGATTTAGCTAATAGTTACAACAAGAACTGCGACTATATGTCTTATTTTTCATTTCCAATGATAACCGCCCTGGATAACCGAACGTTGTTTGCTAACAATAAGCCTCATATGTCCCCTCTTTATGACACGTCCCCAGAGACACATACATGCAAAAAATTGCATCCCCAATGTCAAATATGGCGTGAAATACACACACATAACGTGTTAACGTGACCTCTCAAGTTATTCAATCAATCATCGAATTCAATACATCGTATAGTTACATGTATACACAAACACCGTTAATTTAGGAATGCATGCATATGGGCTACCAGTCACTGCTCTCGGGCTACCAAATTTAAATGATGGTAGCCCACGTGGGCTACCAAGAAAAAAAACGAATTTCGAGCCCTGTATTGTCAGTTATTCATGAACTTGAACACCTCTTTATCTCCTGTTTCATGTAGAACATAGTGACTACTCGTAGCTACTCGTCACTACTCGTGAGGACGCGTAATTACGATGTGTTTGATTTTGATGTCATCCCTAACCACCTGCCCATATCTTTGAAAATTGCATGTCCTACCTACCAAACCTATGAAAACCAATGCAATCATGTTTTTAAACCAGATTTAAACTGAATGCCTTTCGTAACGGTTATCTTGAGTTTTTTGTTCCTACACATAATAATTGCTTGAGTGCAACAATCTTGGTTATAGTAGGCTATTAGTACATGATATACCCCTGAACAACAACTCATTGAAAATGACATAGTCCCCGCTATGATTGGGTTTTAAGGAACTGGCAGTTTATGTTGTCATTTTCAAACCTGGCTAATGTTACTTGGCCTAATATGGTTGTTTTTGATATCACTACTCTGTTCAAGCATGTCCAAGTTATGGCTTTGGACATGAAAACTGCGCCAACAAAATGGCTGCCAGGCAGCTATATCGGATTGTATCACGACAAAAATGGATGTGCACATGTATGTCACAGAACACTGTGCTAATACCAACTTTGAATGAGATCTGTTCAAGCATGTCTGAGTTATGGCTTTGGACATGGAAAATTAGCAAACAAAATGAAAATATTTGTTTCATTGAGAAAGAGAGTTGAGAAATCGTATTAAATTCTTCCAAGATTTCTCAAAAATCTTTTCCAGATGTTTTGGCACTATCCGACAATAATCCTCTTCATGTGACTGACATCGTAGTCAAACATACGGAGACAAAGCGGAGACCAAAGTCATCTATGTAACGATTTTGGTGTTTTCAAATTTATGTAACAATCGACCAAAGGCCGACGCTAGTGTACGTGTACAACTGTAATCTAGTACCTTGTACAAGTGATACAAATAAGTTAGTTCGTACCCAAGAATATCAGTTTACAATTTCAATTACAAAAATTGTCACTGTGTAACAACAGTGTTTGGATGGTCTTGGAACAGGTCCCTTTCTCAGGTTATATATATATCTTTATAGAAATACATGTTTTACCCAGACTTGGTGTCTGGCTGTACGTACGCACCGGAAAAAAACGTAGCAGAAAACTGTCACTTGGATGGAAAAAAATAAAACAAGGGACTCTTTGGATTAGGCAAGAACTACATAAAACCAATATGTGTGAACAACCACTAATATGTTGATAAACTACCTGGGTCGAATTTACCAAATGCTCCTCCCAGATAAACAAACGTATTCCGTTGCACATGCGCAAACCTACTTCCGTAGCGTGGGCACATAGCCTGGTTGCACCTTGGGCTTTAAGTATTTTGACTAAGAATCACATTTTTTACCCAAATAATACACTGGTGGTAAGATCATTTTGATGAACAATTTCCCAACTAGACACCCACAGTAATACACCCACCAAATATCATGGCAATCGGTCCAGCGGTTATTTACTTTAACTTGTTTACACACACACAGACAAGATACATAGACACTTTGCCATGATAAGGATCAAAGTAATGTGAAACAAGATTTAAACTGAATGCCTTCCATAAGGGAATCACTAATTATGCAAATAACTCATTAAACTAAAAAAACTATGGTAACAGACTTTGTTTTTGGACAAGCGTGCTTTTTTAGGTTAATGTATGTGCCAATTATATTAAATTTGAAGCTTGCATTTTTAAGATACAACCTAGTTATCTGAAATCATTAATTATGCAAATTTTTCATTAAAGCTGACTGCAAGCTACATCAAATATTTTATAGGACATATCCGCTTTGTTATGGTTAACGTATGTACTAAATTATATTGAAATTCAAGTATGCAATCTTAAGATATAGCCTATTACCGAAAATCATTAATTATGCAAATTATTCATTAACACTGTAAGGTACATCAAACTTGGTAGGACATACGTGTTTTCTTATGGTTAATGCAGTGTTCTCCCCAGGATTTTGTCACAAGAAGGGAGAATTGTTGCTGAGCAGAGCGAAGCACTGCGTGCGCTTTGCGCACGCTGGGGGGTGGTTAGGAGGGGGGTGTCCCCCCTCTTGCCTAGGAGCTTTTGCAATTTGCATCTTGAAATGGTGGCTTTTGGTGGCACTTTATTTAGCCATTTTAACCCACTTTAATCATGTGAATTTCAACACAACTGAAGTGTCAAAGTGACTTTTGATATCTTAATGTTTAAATAGTGACAGAATTTAGCTAAATTTACCTGTGTCAAAAAAATAGTTTTTAATAGTTTGTCCTAAATAGTTACTCAAATAGCTCTTTTTAACACAAATGCTGAAAGAGTGTAACAAAACAAAATCTTCAACTTTCTGTAAAAAATTGCAGCAAATTTCAAGATGTTTCAGGACAGTTGTAGTGTTTACTACAAAACGAAATCCATTTTCAAGAGCTTCATTGCATCATCACCATACCACTACCAAAACAAACAAAAGTCAAACACATAAGGGTGAAGATAACTTTGCCTTTATGCATAACAGCTGAGTAACTTGTCTCACTTCTGTGAGAATTCTCCTGTCTTTGTAATTTCCCCATTGGTGACTGCTTGTTCAAAGTAAACAGTGTCAGATTTGGTCCATTTATTGATATTCCCATAGTGATTCAATTCGTCTAAATGTACTGTTTTCTAGTTGACTTCTCATTAAATTTATCATTTAATTCCCGGACTTGAGAACTGCTCAGAATGACGGACCAGTATTTGCAGTGACGCAAAACCATGCGTATTATACCGTACGCAATGGAAATTAATTTTATGCATATTTGATCGACCGATCCGTATCCTATACGCAACGAATTTTGTTACATTTGCCATACCCCTCGACTGACGATCGTACTATACTGAGTGAGAGTCGATTGTTTTTATTTTGATACATAATATTATTATATAGACCACTAACAAACTTGTACCCTGGCCCTGTTACAGTCAATGTAAAAAAGACGCAACACTAATGTTGCAATTTTTGTTGCCATTGTTGTGTCTAACTGGAAAATTAATAGTACATGCCCAACACAGCTGCACATGTTCAAATGGACACTCAATACGTCACACTCCCACGTCAAAAAAAACTCACACTGTAAGACATGCCTAGCCATGACATAGTTCTCTTCAGCATGTTCAGTTTTTTTAACGAAAACAAAAATAGTCGGTGACAATACGGCATGGCAGTTTCAGTTAGCACAGGTCTTTTTTGAAAGAAGGCGAAACCGCTTCGTGTCACTATGGGTGGTAATGAAGTCAATCAAAAGAAAATGAAATAAAACGAATCGGAATACAGAGTTTTCAAGTGGGACAGGTATCTGACAAAACTTTCTGCTACGACGACTCACTAAGATTTTGAAAGGTCAAAGATTGTACTATGACGACACATGCAGCGTCCGAACTATTAAACTAAAGGGAAGGGACAGAGGGGAACTTAGCGTTCAACTTCAATACTGACGTAGCCATGGAAAATCTTACTTGCGTGTTTTTATATTAAGAGAAGCAATTCATAAACACAGCGACTCTGAAAACCATAGATTTTGTAGTACATTTAGTGTACACGTAAAAACAGACCGTTCCGAGACTTTTGTCACGGCCCACCTATCCATGAACAATGGAATCGCCCACATTGACACCACGTGTTTATCTGTGTTTAGGCTATTGCATCTCACCCGATATCTCCGTAAGTTCGATCGTGGTTCAATGGGTACGAAAATATTAGCCCATTTTCGTTTCGATTACAATTCAATAAATAGTTAATGAACTAGAATGTACCATTTTGTTCATTTTAGTGACATATTATTTAGTATCATCTAAGTAGTGTCGGTGAACAACACAAGCCTTTCACAGTTTCGCATTTCATTTTGTTTTTGTACCGTAAACTCGAGACAGTGTGTTTACATGCAAACAATCCCACGATCTGAGTTCAAGTTCGCCCTGAAAAGGGCCGACGTGTAAAATATTCCGTGTACCTCCTGATCTTCATTGAGCTAAATGACAGAAGAAAGACATGTTGACTGTTTGAAAGCTATAGAATGAATGACAAGTTTGATGAAAGTATGCGTGAATGTGATTCGCACGAAGTTTGACATCAGTGACAGTAGCCTCTTTACCGAGATATTTGACTTTCCAAAATGGCGACCATGAGATCGTAGCGAAACCGCGAGAGAAGTAAATCGTTTTGCCCTGTTTGTTGAAAAAATATTCAATTCATTTTTTTTCGTCAAAACTTACAAGGGGGCGCCAAGAATTTACAAGAGGGCGCGGCACCCCTGTTACCTTGTTCAGGGAGAACACTGGTTAATGTATGTACTAAATTATGTTGAATATGAAGTATGCATTCCTAAGATATAGCCTAATTACCAAAAATAATTAATTATGGAAATTATTCATTAACGCTGTAAGGTCCATCAACAAATTTTATAGGACAAATGTATGTTGTTATGTTTAACGAATATACTAAATTATATTGAAATTGAAGTATGCAGTCTTAAGATATTGCTTATAATTAATTGATTTCATTGATATGCAAATTTTCTAATTAAACATTAACAGATCTGGCTCAAAACCTAATCAGGTCTAGCCATTACCCTAAAGATTATATATTCCAAATTTCATTACAATTGAGCAAGTCGAATTTTAGAAAATGACACAGACAGACAGACAGACAGACAGACACACAGACAGGCATTCCCCTTTTAATACCTCTCGTACCCTTACGGGAGGAAAAAATGACAAAAGCTTATCACGTATTTTCAGTTACGTATAGATCACCATTTTGACATAGCATCTTCTGATACAGAACACATGCATTGCTTCGAATCACGTGACTGACGCTAGGTGTATAGAACATGCATAAATATGTGCATCTAAACCTCTAGTTGAATCATACTTATAGACTTACTTGGCAGGTTTCTTGCGAGGAGTAGGAATTTTCTTGGGCTTAACAGGTTTTTCGTTTTTTTCTTTGGCTTTTATCCTTTTAGGTTCTTCCTTGATTTTGGGTGAGGATGGCTCTGCTGCACTGACAACAACAGCCGAAACATTCTGATGAATTCCTTGTGCCTGGGCCTTAGCCATTGCTTCTGCACAAATCCTATTGGCTTTCTCTTGTGCTTGCCTTTGTTTCATCATTTTGGTTTTTTCCTTATCACTCATGGATTCCGGAAAGGTTGATTGCTGAGGTGGTGGTTTCTGTTGGGCTGGTGCTAAAGGCACAAATTTGTCTTGAGCCTGTATGGAAATCAAAGAAATGTGGGTCAATGACATCACATTGAGTCATAGATTATGATGACTCCATACTACAAAGTCATTAAAATTAACATTCTACAAATTTGGCTGTCTACTTTATTCACTGAAGTACTTATTTCTATCAACATTACTTCTCTCACTGAATTCAATGCTTAACATTTACATAATGGTTTGAACTTGATTTCTTAAACTTGAAAGTCAATGTTCCTGAAATGCCTAATTATTTGACAGGTTTTTGTTTGGCAAGTATACCATCACACCTATATAAATACCATATATTATGTCTTGCATTCCTAGCATATGTATTTCCGATTATAAGTAAGATATTTTGTAACATTATGTACAAACGCATTTAAGACTTTGTTGATCGATATTGTCCAATTTCTGAGGTACAATTCGGTTTCAGAAAACAATGCAGTACAATAGATAACATTTTCATCTTAGATACTGCAATTTGGAAATACTTGTCCAAGCATAAAACCAGGCTTTACTGTGCTTTTGTAAATTTTGAAAAAGCGTTCGATAGAATTCACCACTATGGTATGTTTTATAAGGTTTTGAAGATTGGCTTTAAAGGTCGAATGCTCAGAGTATTGAAATCAATGTATGATAATCTTAAAGCATGTGTGAGAATACCTAAAGGTATTACTGAAGTTTTTGAATGTACATATGGTGTTCAAAAGGGTTCAGTCTTATCACCACTTTTGCTTAACTTATTTATTAATGATATTGGCAAAAAGTTAGAGTGGTATATATTGGTATTTGTGCAGGTTCTTTGAAACTATTATATTTGTTTTTTGCCGATGATTTGGCTATCCCAAGTGACTCTAGAATCGGCCTCAAAGGCAGCTAAACAAACTATCCCACTCTTGCAACAAGCGACCTATCAGTCAGAATAGCTCCGCTGGTTTTTTTTAAAATTTTATTTTTTATTTTGGTGAGATGCAGAAGTGGTTCAGTTCTTCAGCTCTTCACTATGCAGTTTTGTTTTAGTGATGTTATAAAGTGGTTAGTGGTTTCATATGATGTCTCACTATAAAACACATTTTACACAGAAGTTGGTAATGTATTGTACTTTTATACCATAGTCACCATTTTATAACAAAAATCTACTGTTATGAAAAATTGCACAAAATCTCAGAAAAAAAATGACTGGGAAATGCACGCAGAAAAAGAAAAAATGAGGATTTTGAGGTTGGCTATCAATAATTCCAGTGTCTTACAGCTTTAACCCTGGAAAATTTTAATGATGAATGAAATAAACTAGGGATCTAAAATAATTTTGAGGCAATTTGAATTTCAATTTTCTAACAAATTTACCAAGTCAACAACATTCAACTTGTACTAGTTGTAGTAGATATATATAGGGAAGAAATGTATTAATCGCCATCTTAGTTTCCGTACGGCGGCAATCCCAAGTACCGGGAAGAGAGTCATTCTCAGCCATACGTTACAGTGATAACACTCGTTCATGTTCGATTACCTTTCATAAAGAAAACACAACGAAATGGTTGAAGTGATCTTTTTTTTAATTTCTTTTCATCACAACAACAAAATCTGCATGATCAAAAGTGTTGTAAACTAAACCAGAAAGAATTATCGGACTGGCTAAATTTCCCGATGAACTGGAGTAAGGTCCAAGTCCAAGTGAGCCTCGATAGTACTATTAGTACGAGAGAAAATCGTCTCAAACTAGCGATACAACTTTCAAAATATAACTTGACATGTCTTCATTTGTTAGAGTTATACAATTCAAGACGGGTTTTCACTCGAAAACAACAATTCTGTGAATAATGACACTCTGAACGCAGCGATTTCTCGGACGATGTTACCACTGTAACGTATGGCTGACAACGACTTGGTTCCGGGTAAGTCCCTCGTGCATCCGGGTACTTGGGATTGTCGCCATACGGAAACTAAGATGGCGATTAATACATACATCGTCTGATATTTTAATTTACGGAGTTTCTTGTGACCGGCGCCTGTCAATTTTTTTTTCATCATTCCATTGTATTTAAACCTTGTACTTGACATTTCGCAAATATTTATAATTCTCAACAAAATACCTCAACATGCCTCACTTCGCTCGTACTCAAAGCAGCCCCGGTATGATCACTGACATGACTAGAGAGAACCTTTTCGGATTTACATGCAAAACGGGGAGATACGCAAAACATAATGCAAAGTCTGAAGCCAAATTAAAGTTGTAATTATTTTAATTATTTTTACTTGCCAAATATTTGCATTTTGGAAATGGCAAGACACGTTCATGTCGTTTAACTTTACATGTGAACTGTCGGCCAATAAACAAAGTTTGGTCGATTCACAGTCGGCAGTGAGACTGCTCTTGCATAACTTCAACCGCATGCCTTCCTTACGCAAGTTGTCTTCATTCTGGTTCACTGTCACTCCAAATTGCACGACAATACAGAATTAATCACAAGTTACATGTTATCTGAAAACATCACACTTTTATAGTGGGTCTGGGGTGTGATTTTAGTGAGTACCAAGAACGTCCTGTGTTGTTACTTGCTGTGGAAAATCGCCCGGTCAAACGAGGTCAGCTTCAGCTTCTGGTCAAATCAGTTGTTTTCTACCGAAAATTCTTGAACGGAGCGTTACACAACGATCCTACTAAATTTACTTGCCATAGTTATTTAAAACACATAAAAATCCACCTTTGTGAAAATTGTAAAACTTTCCGGTCCGTATTAAGTAAACTATTAGGGTAGCAGTATGAGCGAAAAACCGGGTCGAGGTTTCAAGCCTAGGGCCTCAAGTATGTGTCCCGAATTCGTCAGAAAATTGGCATTCCTAAATGTAATTCCAAACTTTATGTTGCTGGTACGAAAGAAGAGATGTCAGTTGAGGTTTAGGCGTTTACAGTATCTAAAATGGTGGACTCTAGTGAAAGTTATGGCGAGATGAAAATACCAAAAAATAAGGCCCGTGAGCAGCCATTCAAAGTGTAATACTCGTCGTAAACTGAAGGATAGAGTATGCAAATGAGGATGTTGCGGACTGGCTGATTATGTAGAAGGGTGCAGAATTGGATTTGAAGTTTACAACCCTGTTTTGAACAAACGCTTGTCATTTGGGCGCCCAATGCGTAGAATTATGACTATACCACATATTACATTGCTTGTTTGACGTCAATAGTGTCTTTTGAAAAGTGGCAGTTTACTTAACCCTTTCACCACCAGTACCCGGTATACCGGGATGCGCTAGGGCACCCACCAGTACCCGGTATACCGGGACGCCAAAGTTCATTCACCTATCTTGCCATAAAACCGTTCAAAGGCAGCAATTGCTGCAAAATTTGCTGCCATAACTAGTTCCACACATGCATATTAGCCTTGTTTATATAGCCTGCCATTTTGAATGTATGATTCAACATAACTACGATCCAAATGACGAGCGATCGTAATTTTACGTGCGTTTTTCGCCCACAAGATCGAATTTAAACATGGCGGATATAATTAACGGCTCTCATAACATGGTCTACGATATAAATTATGTCACTGTCTTTGGATATTTCGACTGAATTTGACTCGAAATACATCATTGAATACAAGTATTTAGCTGTGGGAACACATTGTACTTGTGTGTAAGCATCAAATTCCCGCTAAGTTCGTATGTGCTGTCGGCGGCAGTTTACGGTTGAATTTTTGAATGTCGGCAAATTTACGCAATCTTGTGATAGGTACCGACTCCCATACTAACGTCTTGGTTGTAATTTTTGGCTATAAAATGGATTATTTTGGTTTTATTTCTTTTGTTACATCTCAGTAATGACTTGTATTTGTACTAGCTCAGCTTCTGAAGGTCAGTGGAGGGAAATTTATGCACGATACGGGCGATTTTACGAATCAGATTTTATATGTGCGTTTTTCAACGTAAAATTCAAATTTCAACATCGCCAAAGCAAAATCTGTCTCCCCTAACGTAACTTACAATGTAAATAACGGTGCTGTTTGTTGAAATTTCCCCTCAATTTTGACTATGAATACGATGTTTTATACAAGGAGATGACTGAGTACGAGTGAACTCAATGCAGGAAATGGAAGGATCAGATTATCGCAACGTAACTTCAAAGTCCCGACTGCATATTTGGTTTTGTGGGTACAGCATGTTGGCAAAAAGCGCCACTTTGGCGTCCCGATTTGGACTCGTATACTACCAACTTGTGGGCATTTTTTTTACTGATTTTGAGCATAAATTTGGTGATAATCTTTTGTTGTTCTGTCAAATAATGATATATAATTACACAAACTGATTTTTCTGAAGGTATTGGTGCAACGACTTCAGGTATTTTTGTCTCTTTCATTGTCGGTGCGGGACCGACTAATTGCGTCGTAATCAGATTAGAGAGCCGTTATTTTTTCCATTCAAATGTAATACGACTGAAAATAACATTTTCTGCCAAATTTTCGCCGATTTTGACCATTTAACCAGTATACAGAATTTTGTAGAAACATAAATGTTGGTATTTTGAATTTTGTTTGTAATATAAATATTTAGTTTATTTGCGACATGTCAATAAATAAACAACACAGGTTTTTTTTACCAATATATTCTTATTTTAACCCAAATTTCAGTTGTGAATGTGATATTTGAATGTGTTTATTTGTAAGTATGATATAGACAATTTATTTTTCAGTAAAATGATACCTAATTTTCAAAGATTGGGCAATTCTAAGTATTTTTGTATCAATTTGATTGCATACCACTCACTCTCACTTTATGTTAGTGAGGGGGCTGGTAGAGCACAAACAATCCCATGAGGCCAATGGTGGTGAAAGAGTTAAAGTCTCGTTGACTGATTTCCAATATGGCGTCGGTCAAAATACTCATTAACATATTCATTTTTTTTTCAAATTACAAAAAAAACAAAAACGCCAATGGCGTTCTAGCACAACTGTACAGTTTTTAAAAATGTTTATCCATATGGTAGTCCATGCTAACAATAAGTGTTCATTTGGTGAATGACTATCCAGTTGCCTATCCAACCATGTTGCTATCTTTACGATATATGCTATCATTTGGCTGTTGCTATGGGCGTGGTCATGTTGTTAGATATATTTGCATACATTTTTGTATGTTTTTGTTCACTTGTGTATGAATTCCTAATATTATCTTTGCAATATAAGTGATCATTAGGCTGTTGCTATGGGCGTGGTCTTGTTGCTAGTCAAATTTACACACATTTTTTGAATGTATATTCAATTGTCTATCAATCCCTGTTATCTTTGTGAAATACACGACCGTTTGGCTGTTGCTATGGGCGTGGTCATGGTTGCTAGGGTATTTGCAGACATTGTTTGAATGTTTACTCATTTGCCTACCAGATGTTATTTGATCAAAATATACTACCATTTGGTTGTTGCTAAGGGCGTGGTCATGGTCGCTAGGGCCAATTTTGTCAAAATGTTTTGAAAGAAAATGTGCAGAATAACACTTTCAGAAACATCTCACTAAGTTTCAGACTCAGTGACCAAGTACTTTTTGAGATATGTTTTTGACCAAAAATGAACATTTTTACACCTAATTTGCATATAACTCATGGAATCATGGTATGCTTAATATTTCTTTGTCCATACATCCCTAGATGCATTCCCATTAAATTTCAGCCCAATCTGCTCAGTAGTTTTCGAATTATAGATTTTCAACCAAAAAGACACATTTTTATCCCTAATTTGCATATCACTGATGGAATCATCATGTCATGAACAAATCTTACTTTACATCCCCTTTAACAATGTTCCCACCAAATGTCGCCCCAATCTACCCAGTAGTTTCTGAGTTTAAGTTTTTTGACCAAAAATCACATTTTTAGACCCAAATCACACACCTGTGATGTGATCATTTTGATTTAAACAATATCCCAACTAGACGCCCAAGGTTATGGACTTACCAAATATCATGGCAATCGGTTCAGCGGTTTTTGACTTTAAGTTGTTTACACACATACACACACACACACACACATCCACACACACACACACACAGACAGACAGACAGACGCCGGGCAATCCCTATAGCACGACTGAACCCTAGTTCAGTTGTGCTAAAAAATGCATCCACATGTCAAATATGGCGTCAAATACACACAAATAACACGTTAACGTGACCTCTGTGACAGTATTTGTATAACAAAGCAATGGAAATGGCGGTGCAATACAGGCTTGCCCGCGAAAATGACTTCCCACTCAAAATATACTTCATCCGATTGGTTCATTGATAATTTTTTAGGTTGCCAAGCAACTTAATTTTATCGTCATCAAAAAAGGTGCACAAATAAAATTATGGGTATAGTGTAATCAACCATTTTAATGATGTATTACATGTTGGGCCATTTGAATCCTAAACGGGATTTGAATGGTTGAGGGCGTTAGCCGGCTCAGGCCGATAGGGGATCTTACATGTAGTGGGTGGGAAATGGGGCCGTTTCATTCCGAATTGAGTGTCAAAGGGTTAATTAAAACACCATTTTCAAAGCATTTTATAAATTATCTTTTCTGCCATTTCATGGCCACATCCGTGGGGAACTCTGATAAACATGCTATAGGTGTTCATTTGCTGAATGACTATCCAGTTGCCTATCCAACCTTGTTGCTATCTTTTGGCTGTTGCTATGGGCGTGGTCATGTTGCTAGATATACTTGCATACATTTTTGAATGTTTTTGTTCACTTGTGTATGAATTCCTGATATTATCTTTTCAATATACATGATCATTTGGCTGTTGCTATGGGCGTGGTCTTGTTGCTAGGCACATTTGCATGCATTCATTGAATGTTTATTTATTTGTCTTTCAATTCCTGTTATCTTTGCAATTTACGTGAGTATTTGGTTGTTGCTATGGCCGTGGTCTTGTTGCTAGGCAAAATTACATACATTTTTTGAATGTTTGTTCAATTGTCTATTAATTCCTGTTATCTTTGTGAAATACATGGCCGTTTGGCTGTTGCTATGGGTGTCTCATCGTTGCTAGGGATATTTGCATACTTTTTTGAATGTTTACTCACTTGCCTACCAGATGATGTTATTTGAGCAAAATATACTGCCTTTGATTTGTTGCTAAGGGTGTGGCTATGGTTGCTAGGGCCAATTGTGTCAAAACATTTTGAAGAAAATCTGCACAATAACACTTTTTAGAAACATCTCACCAAGTTTCAGACTCGGTGACCAAGTACTTTTTGAGAAATTTTTGACCAAAATTCATTTTTTACACCTAATTTGCATATCACTGATGAGATCATTATATGCTTCTATATTAATATTTCTTCATCTATACACCAACAGATGCATCCCTGTTAAATTTCAGCCCAATCTGCTGAGCAGTTTTGGAATTATAGGTTTTTGACCAAAAAGACATTTTTAGCCCTAATTTGCATATTACCAGGGGAATCATCATGTCATGAATAAATCTTAATTTACTCACATCTAAGATTGTTCCCATCAAATTTCATGCCAATCTGCCCAGTAGTTTTGGAGTTTTAAGAGTTTTGACCCAAAATCACATTTTTGACCCAAAACCCACATCTCTGATGCAATCATTTTCATTTGAACAATTTCCCGAGACACCAGAACATGACCACCAAATTTGAAAGCAATTGGTCCAGCAGTTTTTGACTTTAAGTTGTTTACACACACACACCCACACAGACAGACACTTTGCCATGCCTATTGCACTATTGAACCTTCTGTTCAGTTGTGCTAAAAAATGGTTTAATATTTGTGATATGACAATAAATAAGCAACACACATTTTTTTAACAAAAGTTTATTATTTTTAGCCAAAATCTAGCTGTATATGTGATGTTTTGATGTGTGTAATTGGAAGTGTGTAGAAAATTTATTTGGCTTTAAATTGATACCAACTTTTCCAAGATAAGGCAATTCTAAGTATTTTTATATCAATTTGATAATGTAACACTAACTCATACTTTTATCATGTATGCTATTGCTAATGAGGGGCGAAAGAGTTAAAGTTCAAATGAAATAACAATAAACTAACGATTAAAAGAATAAAGTAAATAAAAGTTTACTTACCGTTGTCTGAATAATAGCCTGTTGTACATTTGCTTGATTTGGTATGGTCTTGATTTGGAACTGTTGTGTTTGTCCTTGAATATTGACTGTAATCCCGGAGACGGTGGCAGTAGTTCTTGGTGTGTTGAGGTTCATAGTACTTGGGTTTGTCGATGTAGTAGGCACTGTATAACCAGGTGTAGAGTAAGATGAAGAGGCACTAGGTTGTTGCATACTGTTAGGCTGTCCAATTGGACCACCTGACATTGGTATATCAAATGGATTTCCTAAAGTTTCGGTAGTATTATTGCTTACTGGAGGAGGCACTATGTTAGAGTTTACAGCAAAGTTTCCCTGAGAGGTGGTGCTTGTTGATGGCATTGAATGAGAAGATGTAGATGGATGCATGGAATGGGGTACCATGCTTCGCTGTAGGTTAGTAGATGTGGGGGTGAAATTCTGCATGAACTGGGGTTCTGGTTGGCATTGCATTGGATTAGGGTTAGCACTGAAATGTGTCATGCGTTGATTTGAGCTCTCACCTTGCAATGATGTTGGTCTTTGTCCCGGTGGGAACTGCTGGAAAGACTGCACTGGACCTTTTGTCATTGGCACGGAGTTTACACTTACAGCCTGAACATTGGGAATCACCATGTTACTCTGTACATTGTATGTCACCACAGTTTGTGAAGTTGGGGGCCGATTGATGGTCTCTTGAGCTGGTCTCTGTGTTGGCAACTGGTTAGAACCAGGCTGTATGACCTGATAAGCTGGCTGAGGACTTGGCTGAATCTGGGTTGGGAGCCTATTTGTATTGATCTGCATACCCTGAGAATGATTTGGTGATGGAAAAGGCTGACTAGCATGATTTGCACGAGGGTTCACAGCTAGCTGGCCAACATGAGCATGCTGAGCCTGGGCCTGCATATACCCGTTTCCCTGATTGTTCGCCTCATTGCAAGGATGATACCTTTGTTGCTGCTGCTGTTGTTGCTGCTGCTGCGTTGGTGGTGGGGGTTGTACTGGTTGTTGTCTCTGCTGGGGTGCTTGGATGTGGTTTGGTGGTAAAGCGTAATCATGCCCATGGTGTGTCAAGTACGGCGGTGGTACTTGACAATCAGGATTGGGCTGTTCCTGTATAAACTGTTGAGCACTACTTTGGTTCATTTGGTTAGTGTTTTGTTGCGTTTGTGACCACATAGGATTGAAATCATTTATCACAGCTTTCTGATTTCCTTGGAAAGTTTGTGAAAATGCATCATTGGATGGTTGATACTGCGGTGGAGGAGCCTGCTCAATTGGCGGTGATGTGCTGTTTATGCCTGTACTCATATTCTGCATATATCCTTGTTCTGGTATGTGATGCAGCTTTTGTGGCGCAGATGCTGTAGAACTGCTGAATGTGAACTCGTCAAGGTGATGGAGTCGTTGCTGTTGGGATGGATGAATACCCTGGCTGATATTTTGATGAGGTAGTGCTGCATTTTGCAGGGGTAAAAAAGGTTGTTGCTGTTGTTGTATATGTTGCTGTTGGTGTCGCGACACAGACATAAGTGGCTCAGTTTGAGGCAATATCCCTTGATCTCCTGTACCTAGATCTTGACCAAGCAATCCCGAATTCAAACCGGTGATTTCATCTAACAAGTTTGTATCACTATCAAACAAACTCATGATGGACTGGTCATTCATGTTCACAACTTCCTACTGTAGGTGTTCACAGTTTAGAGTTTCATTTTACATAACATTTTCACTCATAATCTTGCTAGATACTATCTCCAGTTCTCTCCTATACCTTTCTCTCCTATACCTAAATACACTGATAAAAGAAAAAGTAACATTATTAATTTCATGTACTTGTGGCTTCATATTGCTTTGATACAAGTCCTACTATTATCTAAATCCACCAATAAAATAATTTAATTTGTTGGAATAATTTGGCATTACAATGTTGACAAACATAGTTCAAGCATATCATTCTGCACTTGTATGGCATCATATTTTTCTGTAATGTATAGTGAGTCTCAAGCAAACTGTAAAAACAAAAGTGATATATTAATTTGTTGTTGCCTGGCTTGTACCAGTAATCAGATTTTAAAAGAGATCAAAATCAAAACTTGAAAAAATCATTAAAATATCATGACATATCTCATTCCAAGTTAAAAGAACTTGATGAGGAATGTTATAAACAATGAAAGTATTGCAAATAAAGCATGATATTGACATCATGGTATGGGAATGGAGAAATTACCATATTTGTTTCAGAAAACTAAATATAAATAATTGATTTAAATGAAACACTATTTATAATGAACCAAAACTCAGAATCTAAACACTCTGATAATTGTTGGTGGAATTCTCCAAAATACTTCCTACTGAATGGCGCAATAAATATTATTAAATTGTGGAAATTACATATCCACGTACCTACATAGAACATATCCATTTCTCTTACACCCGCCCCCACCCCCACCCCATTTATTTCAAACAAAATTATTTGTGAAACCACCACCTGTCATCAAACTTAATTCAATAACTTTGAAAAGGTCCGATAAGACACTACCAAAACTTAATTTCAGTACACTGCAAGATGATAAGTAGTAGACGTCACTTACACGAGTACGACATTTATTATTACCGATACTGTTGTTGCTGTATGTAAGTAACGTAATGTAGATGATGTTATGTAATCATACGTTAACTTAAAACTAATTTTTTCTGAATAAAAACAAACACATTACTAAAAATTACTATATGGTAGTTTAAGTTATACTTTACATACTAAATTACAACAACCAGTTCAGCTTCGAAAGTAGTGTAGAGATGGCTTCCGTAACAAAGGGAACACTGCAATGCGTAATTTGGAAGAACAAAGAAATGTAGGTAACGTTTGTAGACGAGCGACCATGTTTGGGGCTTTATGTCCGGTAATGTTGCTACATGTATTTATATCTAGTTATGCATTCACGTGTGTTGTGTAAGTTCAGGTTCAACTGAGGTTGATCCCCAAATAAGTCATGCAAAAGTAAGTATACATAATTCGAACTATACTCGAAAGAACACCAACTCTTGACGGGCCACAACGCGCGAAAGAACAATGAAAGAAAACTTTTACACGACACACAACGTGCCGAGATGAGTGATTTTGAACAAAAATTAGCTCTACGAAAACCCTTGAAAACACGGCCTGAACCCAACGGGTGCCCCTCAAAACTTCTATACGCGATTAAAAATACATTAGGAATTAAAATTTCCCCACATTTATGTACATGAGAGGCTAACTCACCGTGATATGGTCAGGCGAAAAGCAGAAAATTCCGGCCGAGAAATTTGTAGAGTTTGGGCGGCCGAATGCTTTACACCCGATCATTCTGTAGCGTGTGAGGGCTAGTTTTCTCTTATACAACACCCGCTGTGATTGGTCTATTTAACAGAGCTGTTTAAGCTTTCAATCGAAAAACATATACAATATGACCACAATTAATTCAAGTAATTTATGTAAAATCATCTCTTTGTCGAACATTTTTATTATTTTTTATTTTTATTTTTTTAAATCATTAAACTTTGTAACGTTTCTAAAACAAGCTACAGGCAAAATGACCAATCAGGGTGAGCATTACATAATGGTCACGAAATGACCGAAGACCACGTTCAGAGAATAAGCTGGCCAATCAAGAGCGAGGTCACCAGGAAGTACCCGGATGACTCAGCTTACAAAGAAGTCAGGTGTAGAGGGCGTGGTTTCGCAGTCGCCAACACACTCACTCCAGATGACTAAAAGAACGTACTCGTGTGACACACTGAATGAGTGTGTCGGAGAACGGGAAATCAAGCTACGATAGATATAAGATTACAGTAAGACGCTGCGAAACAGATCGAGTTTCAAGACCACGGACAGTGAATGCATTCTTCAATGTTGAATTTCGTAAAACGGTTGCTCAAACTTTCATAAGTTAGAAAAGTCATTCTTTTATATACAACTTTGGAGTAATTACTAGTATACTGTCTCAGTATAATTTCTCCAAGATACAACCATAGACCTTAGGGACCGGTCAGTTTCTCCAGCCTGGGGGGGGGGGTGGATTCTTAAATCGGGCCGACAAAAACCTTATATCTGTAAAATCCAAAACAGGCTGACCCCCCTATCACTTAATTCTAAAACATGGTGAACCCCCCCCCCCCCCAATATATGATATTCGCATGAGTGACAGGTATTTTTTGATCGTGACTCAGTGTGGACTGCTTGACTGTCTTGCATCTACTTTATAAGATCCCGGGTTAGCACTATCATAATTAGAATTATTGACTACACAGGGTAAATATATTTGAAAAGGAGTTTAATAGCATCTTGACAGTGAAAGGTAGGGGGAAAGCTTGAGAAGGGAATATGTACAGCTGTCATGGGGGTCCTATGGGTCTCCCCCTAGAAGCCCAGGAGGTTTTTAACTCTGAAAAGTCAATTTTGAGACTATTCAGTCATTTTTAGAAAATCATTTCCAAGCTTTACAAGACAGCACCAACATTTAAAAAGCAACTACATAAGGTTGAAATATTTTTGAAATATAGTTTGATAGCATCTTGACAGTAAGCGGTAGGGGGAGATCTTGAGACTGGGATGTGTACACCTCATGGGGGGGTCCTAGGTCTCCCCCTAGAAGCCCTGGAGGTTTTTTCCCTGAAAAGTCAATTTTGAGACTATTCAGACCCTTTCAGACAATAATTTCCAAGCCTTACAAGACAACACCAACATGTAAAAAACAACTACATAGGGTTGAAATACTTTTGAAATATACTTTGATAGCATCTTGACAGTAAGAGGGGAAGAGATTGAGACTGGGATATGTCCACCTCATGCGGGGTCCAAGGGGGTCTCCCTCAAGAAGCCCTGGAGGATTTTTACTCTTATAGCCAATATTTACACTATTTAGACCCTTCAAGCAATAACTTAATCCATGCTTTACAAGACAGCAAGTATCAGAAACTATTCTTTATAACTTACACTAAAGGTTGAAATATGTTCTTAAAAGTTAAATGGCATCATTATATACATGTAGTAAAGGTCAGCACATCTACTGGTAGTATCATTGGTAGGGGAGATTTGGATTGGCAATTTTAGACTATCTTGGCAAACATTTCACATCTTGAAAAGACAATATCATCTCAAATTAGAATAGGGTGAAAATATTTAAGAAAAGTTTAATACCATTATGACAGTAAAAAGGTTGTTGGTGCATCTGATTGTTGGTTGAATGCATGAGTGACCTCTGGGGGTGAGGAAGTCCTTGGGGTTTTCCCCCTGGCAGATATGGATTTTTTTGCTTGAGATAAGAAAAGATTAGAAAAGCTAACGTAAATGTACGTTTTAAATGAGTTTCCTATATCACATAAAATAGACATTTAACATTAGTATAGGGGCATTAATATATGTATAATAAAGTCACCGGTAGAGAACTTTAGGTGGTCATACCTACTGTATAATAGAAACTGGAATCTGATGAGATGTGGTGATTTGTAGTGTCAATAACATGACGAGTAGAACAATTTAGATTAACTTCATTTATAAACTATCTATGAAAATTGCAATTACGAAACCTTCAAGTTCACTTTTGCCCCAAACTGCAATATAAGTGAAGCATTGATTGTGAAACAGCCAAGCATTTACACGACATGTTCTGTAACTAGTGTGGTAGCTAGGTAATACATGTATATGTATACGGTAGCTAGGTAATACATGTATATGTGTATGTATAGTATGCTTGAAATAATAAGTAATATTAAAGAATTCATGTAAGAAACTGGGACAAGAACAAATATTTACATGTACCACATTTCAGACAAGGCTATATGCCATTGTAGAAAAAGGATTTTTTTCTTCCATCACAATCCAAAACACAATGACCCCCCCCCCCCCCTATCCACAATATTGAAAACAGCATGACCCTCCCCCCTCTGCCAATTTCAAAAACAGGGTGACCCCCTCCCAATCCACCACCCCCCCCCCCGGCCAAAGAAACTGACCGGTCCCTTATATTGAATATGAAGTATGCATTCTTAAGATATATCCTAATTACCACAAATAATTAATTATGCAAATTATTCATTAACACTATAAGGTACATCGACAAACTTGATAGGACAAATGTATGTTATGTTTAACGAATATACTAAATTATATTGAAATTAAAGTATGCAGTCTTAAGATATTGCATAATTAGTTGATTTCATTGATATGCAAATTTCCCTAATTAACATGAACAGATCTCGCTCAAAAACTATTCAGGTCTAGCCATAACCCCAAACATTATAGGTACTAAATTTCAATAATAATATACCAACCATAACAATGTGCACAAGTTTGTTGACATAGCCTTTACTTTTAATGAGTAATTTGAATAAATAATGATCTTCAGTAATTAAGCTATATTTGTGGAATGCAAGTTTCAAATTCCATATAATTTGGCACATCCATCAACCATGACAAAGTGGTCATCCTCTAAAGCCTGTTGATATAGTTCTTAATTGTATGACTAATTTGCATAACTAATGATTTTTGGTAATTAGGCAATTTCTTAAGAATGCAAACTTTAAATTCAGATAATTTTGTATATGTATTAATGGCCGATGGTAAAGAAGTGCATGTGTCATTTAAAGCTTGATGTTGTAACTTATAATCTTTATGGTTACTTTGCATAATCAATGTTTGTTTTGATAATTAGGCAATATGTTAACTTTGCAAGCTTCAAATTTCATTTTAATAGATTCATATAATTAATTGTCCAATTAAGTGGTATATCATGTATAATAGCTATATTTTGTATTCCAACAATGTGTGTAGGCCCAAAAATCTATGATTTTGCCCTTACAGGCATTCAGTTTAAATCTGGTCTTGTATTTGTATTGCTTCTCACTTAATCTGTTCTGTACTTGTATTATAAGCACTTTTCATTATTGAGTTATGTGTATACAGACGTGTGTATATTACTATGTGTGTATGTTTATGCCATTGAGTACAGTTGTTTCACTATTTTCTTTATTTTGAACACTTTACACTATAGAGGTGTATGCCTGTGTGTGTGGGGGGGGGGGGGGGGGGTTGTGTGCTGCGTGTACTTTTGATTAACTTTTCTTCTGTGTCCCATTATCGATTTGCAATGTAGAAAAATGTATGGGCCATGGACAAGACTAGTTCCACTGAACTATTTCCATGGTCCACATCAGATAACAATTGTCTATTTCTTTTGTATTCATTTTGTATATTTGTATCATATGTTTCTTTGAAAGTTTAGCTTATTTTTGTTATCTGGTGAAATAAATTTCATTCATTCATTCATTCATTCATTCATTATTTATTTAATATTTATTTATTCATTAAGTAGTATGTAGTGGAACAGGTGTTATGGTTTTTACCAGATTTAAACTGAATGCCTTTCATGATTTATGCAAGAAATTTAGCTCTATATCTGTGATTCGTCAAGTCCCACTGAAAGTTAGTTGTCAAAAATGTTGTTCAAATGCCCACCATGCCTCCTATTCTCAGCACAGGAAAGCTTGCCATCCTCGACTTCACTAGGCTTTCGTGATCCCCTCCGTACCTGGGATATGTACACCCGTTTCCACGGCAAATAATAAATTGAAATTCAAACCCGCATAACATTGCTATTACGCATCAGAAAGTTTACATACTTCATGGTAAGGCTGCTTTCACAAAAACTTGTATATATTGTACACTGACTGTAGTAACTTGTAAGCCCGTTGGGCTGGGTAATTCCTTGTTCCGACTTGTATTGTTACTATTATGTTATGTGATTACATGTCACTCTAATAAACATACTACCGGTACTAATACTACTGTTGGGGGAGATTTTAGGGGGAGGTACTCAAAAAAATATGCATAATGTTGGGGGGGGGGGGGGGTATCTGAAAAAATAATGTGAGTCATGGGGTAGGGGGAATTGACTTCATGATCCCTCATACATGGGAATATTAACCTTTTAATAGTTGGCCAGCCTTTTTCAACAATAACAACAAAAACACCTAAGCTGTTAACAAATTAATACATGTAACAAACAATTGTCTGCTTTTATTAAAAGAGGGCTTGTCCAGATTTTATTTCCAGGGGGACGCCAGAGGATTTCCCCTTTTCCTTGTATTTTTTCCTTGCCCCCCACCCCCACCCAATTGACTTACACACCTACACAAACACACTATACACACAAAAACTCAGCAAAAACAATTTACATGTATGTATGTATGTATGTATGTATGTATGTATGTATGTATGTATGTGTGTATGTGTGTCTGTCAGTCAGTCTGTCTGTCTGTCTGTCTGTATGTATGTATGTATGTATGTATGTATGTATGTATGTATGTAAGTATGTATGTATGCATACTATTACAAAACACACACACACACACACACACACACACACACACACAAACACAGCTTGAGCACCATGCCTATAGCCTTTGAACCTCTGAACCTTTGTTAATAAATAATAACTTATCAAGTTTCTGTGTATAAACTTTTACTGAAAAAAAGAAGATTATACCATTTCATGCACAATGACAAGAACAACATATTTCCATTGGGCAATGCGGATATACTTTAAATACTTCACTACTATTCTACTTTTTT
Source organism: Glandiceps talaboti (assembly GCF_964340395.1). Classification (NCBI taxonomy): domain Eukaryota; kingdom Metazoa; phylum Hemichordata; class Enteropneusta; family Spengelidae; genus Glandiceps; species Glandiceps talaboti. The sequence continues at coordinate 27,276,779 of NC_135555.1, read as the reverse complement.
AGATATGTATTGGATACAACTTTAGTTCCAATGCCGGTTTGTGTTGCTCAGCTTGTCAACAATGCAATAAAAAATGTGAACATTTTTATTGTTGGAAGGAATAGTCAAAAACTGAAATAATTTAACTATCAACATGTTTACTTGTTATACTTTGACTGATATATAAGTTTCCAGTATTAGGTGATTTCGCAAACACAAACCAAACTGTAGATGACTTCCAACCCTGTGCCAACATAAAAAAGCTGTATGCTTCAAACAATTATAATTTCATGATAAAATTGCTCTATCTCGTTTTGCAGAGAAAAATAATGTCAGCATAAGTGTTGTCAAAAACAACATTGAACACTTGAGAAAATCTGGAGAGAGAAGAACACATCAGATCTAAACATCAGGCAGAGCAACAGAAAAAGAAGAAAACAAGAAATATAATGACTATGACTGGTTGAAGTTGTTCTTGAGTGAAACGCTTGAAAAACTGAAAGTGAAAGAGTTAGATAAATATCTTGATGAACATAAATTACCAAAACAGAGAAAATTAAAAAGAGAAAAATTAGACATAATATCCACTCACATAGTAGGAACACCAGAATTTAGATCTAGAAAAACGACTGCAAATGGAATTAAAACTAATATCATGGAAATGAGTGAAACAGATAGTTGTGACTCTGAGACTGAAAGTGACTCTTCTGTAATGCATGTTCTAGGCAGTGATGGAGACAATTGTGATACTGATAGCTCAGAAAATTCATGTACTTATGATAACACTGATAGAGATTGTGATGAAACAAGTCTTGCACATCCTTGTGGACAAGTTACTTTAAGAAGTGCCAGAATTGCAGGTCAATGTATGTTGCATTAAGTTTTTTTCCATGACCCCCCCCCCCCCTAATTTTTCCTGAGAAAAATTGATGTCCCCCCCACACCCGAAGTTAAATCTGGACACTAAAAATCCTTCAAATTGCACATACGAAACAATACATCAATGTAAGAGTTGAATGGTACTTGTTGTTTTGGTCCAAAAAGATGTGTAGAAAGCAGCTTTAAAGTTGAACATATCCAGGACCAGAGTTATTGTAAATTAGCCATTTCCTCTGCTATGTCCAAAAATCAGTTTCAACAAACATGCATTTAGAGCAAAAGCCCTCTGATTCCAATGATTGCAAGCACCTAATCACAACACAAGGAATATACCTCAATTCATCAGCTCTTTCCATCACACAGCTTTTACTAATGTGGTATACTGATATGCTATATGGTATTGTATGTTTCAAATTTCACTTTCCACTTTACTGAAAATATTTTGTTTTAACATGACCATCCTTCCATTGTTCCTAAGTGATATCTAACTATTTTATATAAACTGATTTTAGTACATAGCATAGAAGACAAATATGGATGCAACATTTTATACATTGAAAAAACTCTTAGAAGTAGAATGTCAGTCATGTGCAGGTGGATGGACTGGACCTATCATGTCAAGAATCCCACGACCCATGCAGGTGGATGGACTGGACCTATCATGTCAAGAATTCCATGACCCATGCAGGTGGATGGACTGGACCTATCATGTCAAGAATCCCATGACCCATGCAGGTGGATGTTTACCAAAATCTAATCAGTTCTTGCCATTAGCATATGGAAGATGTGCAGCATATTTAATTATAATTGAGCCATCTGTTTTTAAGAAAATGATGACACATACATACATACATACATACATACATACATACATACATACATACATACATACATACATACATACATACATACATACATACATACATACATACATACATACATACATACATACATCCATACATACATACATACATACATACATACATACATACATACATACATACATACATACATACATACATACAGACATACAGACATCTAGACAGTCAGACATTTCAATAACTCCCCTTATGGGAGGTAAAAACCAATGGCCATATACAAGAAACCTAGTATACAGATAAGTATTTACCGTACAAGTAATCATGGAAGCTATAATTATTCATGTGTTTAGTTTAAGTCTCTATGCTTCACTATGGGGACAGAATGACGATTTTCAACTCATTGTTACAAACTGTACACAACACAACATAATACAGTCACTTTTTGAAGATTTTATTTCATCCTGCTATACATAATATGATTACAGACATATTTGAATCAACAGATACAGTTATCATGTTCCCAAGTAAAACACAAACATTTGAAGTAAATACATACAAAGTTATCTTCTAGCACTAATTGTTAGGCCCCCCCCCCCTTTAAAGTAAATACATAAAGTTATCTTCTAGCACTAATTGTTACGCCCCCCCCCCCTTTAAAGTAAATACATAAAGTTATCTTCTAGCACTAATTGTTATGCCCCCCCCCCCCCCTTCATTCAACATTAACAATTCTTCCCATTTTTGTTAATTTCCAAAATAGTTTTAGATCAGGTCTATAATATTTGTGGTAGAACCACTAACTATCTCAGTGGACAACATGTACAATTTGAACACCGAGTCTACTGACTTACAGTGCCATGATACGATAAAACAATATCCAATTTTAACTGTCACTTGTATCACAATCTCTGTACTACATTGGTGCACCATTGAACACATGTAAAATTCAGCCAATTTTACAGTGATCAGTAAACACCACCACAATGATCACAGGCTTGTCTCATTCATCTTTGGCAACTCTACTAGACATATTTGAATTATAAACAGCATCATGTGAAAGTTCATTTGTTCATAAGGCAAATAAGTGTTACAATGTATACCATTATAATTAGTGTTGTGAAGCCATATTGCCATCAAAACTGTTACACTGTATAGAGTGTTTTAATGAGATAGTGCTGTGCAGCTAGATCACTATCAAAACTGACAAACAGTATACACTTTGACGTCTTTGTGGTGATGGTAAGGTGTTGCAATCTCTAATTTACTTTACAATATTTGAGACTGTAAATACAATGAAGTGCATCCAATGTTTTACATACATGTTATAGAACAATTTTAATTGATGTGAGTTTGACAACAAAAAATACATGTCTTTCCCACCCATAAAACCATCTGTATTCCTTTGCATGCTGGGTAATTTACAAACCAATTTATTTGCAATGGTCATTTAGTTATTTTTGCAGTACAACTGCATGACAAATTGTGTGCCAAGATTTCATACTCGAAAAACTGGAAGATACATCTTGTCTCCATGGATACACAAATTCTTGAATTTATCAGATGGTTTATGTATGTTTAAATGATGACTTCACAGTAGAAATTATGCTCTTGGATAAATAGAAAAAAATTGCTGGTGCAGCAAAGTCATAAAATATTAGTTATAACATCCAACAAGAAAAATAATTCCCCACAGCAGGGAAATACAAGTTGATATTTAGATGTAACCATGCAAGTTGTGTTTTTGGGTAAATGCCAGCTGATGACCTTGCAATAAAGAGATTTTCCAGCATTCACAGATGAAACATGATGATTAGCCATGAAATGTAATGTAATCACAATACTTCAAATCGTTCACACATTTACATACTAGCTTCTCATCTTGACTACATGAGAATGATACATATGCCATTGAAAATAGGAGTGTGGTCAGTTTGGTAATATCACAAAACTGAAAAGTTAATTAAACAGTAGTTTCCAGAGCAATGTGATTATAAGGTATAGTTAGAACACAGGAAGACATTTTCCCCAATTTTTGCCAAGATTTCAAGTGATGCATGAACAAGAGTATTTCAATGAACAAACGGTGAGGGCGCTAGATAATACAGCAAACGTTTAATCATTCAGCCTGCCAAACTTCTCACCACCATGAACTAAGCATTACAATAACTCAAATGAGAACATCCCTTCCTTTCTTTTCTTGTAATCTTGGTATATCTCTTATTTTTCAGTGGGTGGATCAGCAATGGGTAAAAAGATAGGTAATACACAGTTACCAAAATGTCGGTAGGTGTCCCATTACTGACTTGGCTTTGCTACCCTCAATGTCTGTACAATTCTTGGAATATGGGTTTCTTTTTTGTTATAGTAATTTGTCTTGCAAGAAAGAAAGACTGAATGTTCATGGACTCTGGATTCACAGTTCCAAATATTTATTGACTGAGTAGAAATGTTGACAGTATTTCTATCCTTTCCTAAAATGTTATTAACTGGGCAGTTTGGTTGATTCTACAGGGTTGGTTAAAATCATCAACATTTTAACAGTACACAGTCAAATGATGTTATACTCTTCTTCACATACAGGTTTATACTAAATGACTCTGTATGGTCTATCAATGCTATATTTTAGTCAGTTTATCACACTAATTGATGCTACATTTTCTAGACAACCGTTTGTCATCGCTACTCACAGACTAACCACACATGGTATTGTATAACGCTAAATGGAGTTTTTCTGCAATTCCATGCACATCACAATTTGAACTAAATAAAACAAAATTACTGTTACATGTACACACTTGATGTCACACTAAGTTGTACACACTTGATGTCACACTAAGTTGTAAACACTTGATGTCACACTAAGTCAATATAACATTTGACATAGTTGTAGCATACTTGATCCTTCCAATTCCTAGCCATGTACACTCAAATCTACACACAGATACAAACTGTACCTATACGGATACATATTTTTTTTTCATTCATTTATTTTTTTTCCAATTCTATTGTTGAAAACTTGACTATCTGTACTGACATCAAATATTTGTATTTCCATGCACATGGTTTCTACAAAGGTGACACTTCTTCTGAGGGGCTTAAAAAAGAATAAGTTAAGACCAACATGGTCACACAGTAGCTTTACCTTTTTTATATTTCTTACTATACCATTCTATATACTATCAAACCATTTTGCAACATACTTGAATTTTCTCCCCCTCATTGCCCCATATTCTGTTCATAGTGGCATGACCCTTTGATACTCTAATGTGGGCTATTCCACTGCAAAAAGAATATTGGGAGGTGATACTTTTGGTTGCTTTTAAAACACGCTAATTGACTTGCCAAAATTATGTACAGACTCCACATGCATTGAAAATGCCACCAAATCTTCTCATTAAATAAAGTTCATTTTGTAAACCTGAATAATGTCTGTATTGAAATATCAAACTAATTCACCATTGGTCATACTGTCACCAATTTGTCTCTCACGAGAAAAAACTCAGATGATAGAGAACTTTAGACACCCATATTTTGGGTGCGATACTTTAAACTGCCAATGCAGGAAGGACAAATCCACAAGTTGAAAAAAAAAATTTATCCAGTAAAAGTTGCTGATAACTACATTGCTCGAAATATAGTAAGGGGTATATACCTTGGGAATATACATATACACTTGGTAACACTTGGTAACACTGTGTAACACTGTGTAACATTTGGTCACATTTGGTAACACTGTGTAACACTGTGTAACACTTGGTAACATTTGGTAACACTGTGTAAATAGGAAATATTACTCAAAACTGCTAAACATCTAGACATTTCGACTAACTGCTTTCAGTATAATAACTATACCCACATATTTTTTTCTGTTCTTTCAAAAAACACCTTTAAATTTTGTCCTGGGGAAAGGCTGAAAAGGATTACGATGGACTGGATGTATACAATACAAAGAAATACACGCATGCCTGGGTTCAGTTAGAATATGTACGTGTAATTTCGCTAGTTGGTGTTTGGTATTGTGTCTTGATTTGTCAGACTGCAGAATTTGAAAATAAAAATCCAGTTTTTAAGAGCTAATGTCTAACAGCAACCTCCTCCTGACTGCTGGCCACCTCCTGAAGAGGGCAGTGTTGGATTTGTTGGTGAGTGCTGTGGTCCAAGTTTAATTCCATTTGCCTGAAATGGAAACAAATGAATATTTGTCAGTTAAGAGTTACACACTGACTAACCATGTTCATACCATAAGAATATTAAGATCTGGAGGCCTCCAAATTATGGTGTGACCTGGAGGCCTCCTGGCTACGGTGTAACCTGCATGGAGGACTACTGGCAATGGTGTGACCTGGAGGCCTCCTAATTACGGTGTGAACTGGAGGCCTCCTGGCTATGGTGTAACCTGGAAGCCTACTGGCAGCAGTGTGACCTGGAGACCTCCTGGCTACGGTGTAACCTAATTTGCCTATCACAGATTAGATCAGTATAAAAAAAATACAGCCAATTGCATTGTAGCACACCTGTACAGTTTTTAAAAATGTTTATCCATATGCTAGTCCATGCTAACAATGTTCATTTGCTGAATGACTGACTATCCAGTTGCCTATCCAATCATGTTGCTATCTTTACGATATATGCTGTCCTTTGGCTGTTGCTATGGGCGTGGTCATGTTGTTAGATATGTTTGCATACATTTGTATATGTTTTTGTTCACTTGTGTATGAATTCCTGATGTTATCTTTGCTATATACGTGATCGTTTGGCTGTTGCTATGGGCGTGGTCTTGTTGCTAGGCATATTTACATACATTTTTTGAATGTTTATTCAATTGTCTATTAATCCCCGTTGTTATCTTCGCAATATATGTGATCATTTGGCTGTTGCTATGGGCGTGGTCTTGTTGCTAGGTATATTTACATACATTTTTTGAATGTTTATTCAATTGTCTATTAATCCCCGTCGTTAACTTCGCAATATTTGTGATCATTTGGCTGTTGCTATGGGAGTGGCCTTGTTGCTAGGCACATTTGCATACATTTTTCAAATGTTTATTCAATCGTCTATTAAACCCGGTTATCTTTGTGAAATACACGACCGTCTGGCTGTTGCAATGGTCGTGGTCATGATTGCTAGGGTATTTGCATACATTTTTTGAATGTTTACTTACTTGCCTACTAGATGATGTTGTTATTTGACCAAAATATACTGCCATTTGGTTGTTGCTAGGGCCAATTTTGTCAAAATGTTTTGAAGAAAATCTGCAGAATAACACTTTCAGAAACATCTCACACAGGTTTCAGACTCATTGACCAAGTACTTTTTGACCAAAAATGAACATTCTAACACCTAATTTGCATATCACTCATGGAATATTTGTATGCTTAATATTTCTTCGTCCATACATCCCTAGATGTGCTCCCATTAAATTTCAGCCCAATCTGCTCATTAGTTTTGGAATTATAGATTTTTAACCAAAAAGACACATTGTTAGCCCTAATTTGCATATTACCGATGGAATCATTATGTACAAATCATGAACAAATAAACAAGTCATGAACAAATCTTACTTGATACTCCCTTAAGAATGTTCCCACCAAATTTTGAATCAATCTGCCCAGTAGTTTCACACACACGCACGCACGCACGCACGCACGCACGCACGCACGCACACACACACACACACACACACACACACACACACACACACACACACACACACACACACACACACACACACCGGGCGATCCCTATAGCACTACTGAACCTCAGTTCAGTTGTGCTAAAAAATGATTGATATTAATTTTGTATACACCCCAAGATGCATTAAATTTCTGCCTAATCTGCTAAGTAGATTTGGAATTAAAGATTTTTGACCAAAAAGACAATTTGTAGGCCTAATTTGCATATTATTGATGGAATCATCATGTTATGAACAAATCTTAATGTACACACCCCGAAGAATGTTCCCACCAAATTTCAGAGAAATCTGCCAAGTAGTTTTTGAGTTAAAATTTTGTTGTTACCAAAAATGACCTTTTTTGACCCAAAACACATACCTGTGATGCGATCATGTTGCTTTGCCAGGGCTTAAAAACAATCGAGTATGGTATAGTGATACAACAAATCCACAAAACTTACCTCATTGTTAATATCAAATACTCCCTCCTGGATCTTTTCATAAATTTCCTTGGCTGTGTTAATAAAGGCTTCCTCTACATTAGCTGCTGTCTTTGCTGAGGTCTCCATGAAAATAAGACCATGTTCCCTGGCAAAGGCTTCACCTTCCTCCTTCTTGACATCACGTCGTGCTTCCAAGTCACTCTTGTTACCAATCAACATGATAACCATGTTAGAATTGGAATGCTGACGGGCATCTTCTAACCATGTGGTCAGATGATTGAAAGTATCCCTCCTACACAAACAGCAATTAATTCAAATTAATACCTTTTTTATATCAATGTAATGTAATAATATATCAAAGCAGACTTTTTCAAGGAAATTATAGATTTGTTCACGACTGATATCCTTCTTTTCAGTAAATCTTAGCTGAATTTACTTTGGATAAACTTACTTAGTAAATTTGGGGTATTTATTTTGAACATGAATGTCTCAAAACCAGCTTTTTATTTTTAGTAATTTTTCCAGTATTTAATAAATGTTAAATCTTTGCCCACACTAAAATTTAGCAAAACATTCTATGTTATATACAAGTCATTGAGAATGACATAGTCCCCGCTATAATTGGGTTTTAAGGAATTATCACTACTCTGATCACGCAACAACATTTGTGAACCTGAAACAAACAGACTTAGATATGTTGTGTGTGCTTGTTGGACATGGAATATGCCTCCAACAATAAAGGATTGGTTGGGTATGGGGGATCATATCACGATGAAAATGGAGTCTGAGTTATGGCTTTGGACATGGAAAATTCACAAACAAAATGGCTGCCAGGCAGCCATATTGGATCGTATCACGACGAAAATGGATATGCACATGTATGTCATAGAACGCTGTCCTAATACCAACTTTGAATGAGATCTGTTCAAGCATGTCTTAGTAATGGCTTTGGACATGGAAAATTCACAAACAAAATGGCTGCCAGGCAGCCATATTGGATCGTATCACAACGAAAATGGATATGCACATGTATGTCATAGAACACTGTCCAAATACCAACTTTGAATGAGATCTGTTTAAGCATGTCTGAGTTATGGCTTTGGACATGGAAAATTCACACACAAAATGGCTGGCAGGCAGCCATATTGGATCGTATCACGACGAAAATGGATATACACATGTATGTCATAGAACACTGTCCTAATACCAACTTTGAATGAGATCTGTTCAAGCATGTCTGAGTTATGGCTTTGGACATGAAAATTCCCAAACAAAATGGCTATCAGGCAGCCATATTGGATCGTATCACAATGAAAATGGATATGCACATGTATGTCATAGAACACTGTCCTAATACCAACTTTGAATGAGATCTGTTCAAGCATGTCTGAGTTATGGCTTTGGACATGAAAATTCACAAACAAAATGGCTGCTAGGCGGCCATATTGGATTGTATCATGACAACAATGAATATGAACATGTATGTCATATAACACTGTCCTAATACCAACTTTGAATGAGATCTGTTAAAGCATGTCTGAGTTAGGGCTCTAGACAGGGAAAATTCGCAAACAAAATGGTTGCTAGGCGGCCATATTGGATCGTATCATAAAACAAATTGACGTGCATATGTATGCCATAGTACGTTGCCCCTGTACCAAGTTTGAAAAAAATTGGTCCAGGCATCTCCAAGAAACAGCTGCGGACGGACGGATGGACGGACGGACGCACAGATGCACGGACGGACGGACGGACAGACGGAACCCAATCCATAAGTCCCCGTTCCGGACTTCGTCCGCGGGGACTAAAAAGGGCCATAAAATTGGTGAAAATAACAGTATTGGAGGGAAAAGACCATGATAGCTGGTGCATGGATGTTCACAGCTATGGTACAAGGCTGTGAGAATAGCTGTAACGGGGGTGTGAACACACGGGCTGCTTACATGGTATGATTCTATAGCTGGTACATGGATGTCCACAACTGTGTGCTAGGTATGTTGTGTACATCTATGTTACATAGCTGTGAGAATAGCTGTAATTGGGATGTGAACAAAAGGACTGCTACAGGGTATGCTCTGCAGCTATGGTAATAGCTGTAACAGTATGCTGTACACAACTATGGTACATAGCTGTGAGAATAGCTTTAACTGGGATGTGGACAAAAGGGCTGCTACAGAGTATGATTCCAACATAGCTGGTACATGGATGTGCATAACTGTGTACTAGGTGTGATGTGCACAGCTATGGTAGTGGGGTGTACAAAACAATTATGGCACAGAGGTGGTATGCACATCCATGTAACAGGCACATTTTTCACAAGAACTTCGCAGAGCTGTGGAAAGTATACCCTGTAACAGAGATGTGGGGCACACTGCTAGTACATAGTTGTGCTCCTCTTCCTAGCACTAGGGTGTGGCCACATCCTAGTGCTAGGATGTGCAAGGTTCCCTGTGTACTGTAGTATCAAACTGGGTATGATTTTACAGTTATTTTCATCAGTTTATACAAACATATCAACATGGTATACTTTATTTGGTAATATGGTCTGCAAGTACAGAAAGTTACTAGAAAGGAGCTACACAAAGGTCACTTTACAGTTGATAAAATAAAAAATTACTGCTATGATATTCATAAACATTTGCTAAGTTGTCATTCGTTGTAAACTGTAATATCACCAGCAACATAGCAATGGATGACAGCATCAAATAATTATTCATCATCATCATTCGGCTGCAGAGCTGGCAACCACAAGTTTCCTCCAACTGCAGCAACCCTGGGCCATTGCTGTGAGTTGTTTTTTGGTTCAGTAATATGCCATCCACATCCCCCATGAGACACTTGATGTTGCCCTCCACGTTTCCTTTTTCCATGGGGTGGGATGTAGAGGGAACAGGCTCTTCCATCAGGCAGGCAAAGTATATGACCTAAGAATTTGAGTTGATGGGTCTTGACCTTCTCAATGAGTTGTGCTGTTCCAGTCAGATTGTAAATGGTAGCATTTGTTACCCGATCCACGCTTTTGATGTTCAACATTATTCGGTAGAAGGATGTTGCAAATGCACTGATTTTGTTTTCCATTTCCTTGAAGATGACCCATGATCTCCAGAGGCTCTCTAATTTCTAGAATGCTGTCCAAACAAGAGCTTTCCGTCACTTAAGGTCACTAGCAATGGATGCCATTATGGAGCCCAGATATCTGAAGTCAGTCACATGGTTAATGCAGGAGGCTGAGGGTGACAGTTTATGTATATTGTCTTGCCTGAGCTGATGACAAGGCCAAGGTCAGCTGTACCATCAGTGGTGCTTGAAAGCTATGACTTGGCCAATGGAATTGAAGACTCGAGGAGTGAAATATCATCTGCAAAGTCCAAGTCATTTAGCAGTTTGGCTGGATATCTTCGTGATTGATGAGGACAGGTCACAACTCCTGATGCCTTTCACAGTAGGTAGTTGATAAGGATGGTAAAGTGGAAGGGCGCCAAAACATCACCTTGCACAACTCCTGTTGTTACAGCAAAGGCTTCCAAAATGCTTCCATCGACCAAAACTGCACTACTAGAATTTTGGTAAAGCACTGGATGGCATTGACCAGGGCCTTTGGAATGCTGTAATGACGCAGTACTGAGAACATTACAGATCTATTGATGGAATTGAAGGCCTTCTTTAAGTCAACAACCAGATTTAAACTGAATGCCTCCCGTAAGGGAATCACTAATTATGCAAATAACTCATTAAAATTTTAAAAAAACTATGGTAACAGGCTTTGTTTTTGGACAAGCGTGCTTTCTTAACCCTTTCACCACCGATTCCCGCTACAGCGGGAACGCTCTAGGGCGCCCACCGATTCCCTCTACAGCGGGAACGCCAAAGGTCATTCAACTACTACGACGTTCAAACCGTTTAACGGCAGCTATTGCTGCAAAACTTGCTGCCATAACTAGTTCCACACATGCGTATTAGCCTTGTTTATATAGTCTGCCATTTTGAACACATGTTAGTGGATGGTTTTCTAGCACGATTGGGAAGACGAGCGATCGTAATTTTTGTGTGCGTTTTTCGCCAGAAAGATCGAATTTCAACAACGCGGAAGTAATTAACGGCTCACGTAGCATCTCCTACGATGTCATTTTGACAACTGTCCTGAGAAATTTCCACTGAATTTTTACTCAAAAACATTGTTGAATACATCAGGTCAGTTGTGGGAACGGTATAGGCTTCAGAACTACCACGAGGGCCGAGTGATCTACCGGCGGGGAATTCACCGTTGCCGTAGTGAAAGTTGGCAAATTGCGTAACTTGTTGACCCGTAGCATTCGCACATACTATGGTCTTGGGGCCAGTATTTAGCTCCAAAAGTAATTATTTTGGTCATATTTCTTTGTGGTAATGTTCAATAATGAATAATACTCATACAAGTTCAATTAATACTGGTCAGTGGTACAATGTGGGCGGTAGATTACACACAATCTGACGATTTTCCGATCACATTTTTTGAATGCGTTTTTTAACGGTAAAATTCAAATTTCATCATGGCCACATCCAAAATTGTCTCCCCTAACATCGTTTGCGATGTAAATAACGACTCTGTTCATGAAAAATTATGTTTAATTTTGACTTTGATGGCATTTATGAATGAAAAGAGATGGCTGTGTGAACTCAATGTACTCAATGTGACGAAAACATTACCGCGGCGTGGGTTCAAATTACAGACTGCATATTTCCGTTGGTCGGTATGTGCGTCGGCAAATAAAGCCATTTTGCCCATCCGATTTTGGCGCCGATGCTACTGACTTACGGTCATTTTTTGCCGATTTCTGGCATAAATTGAGTAATAATTTTTTTTTGTTCTGCTCAATAATGAATTATATTTACAAAAAACAACTTTTCAAAAGGTATCAAGGTGACAACTTTAGATATTTTAAGACACTTTCATTGCCGGTGCGGCACCGTCTGTTGCGTCATAATCGGATTAGTGAGCCGTTAATTAATTTCGTTCAAATTTTTACGACTCAAAATGTCATTTTCTGCCAAATTTTCGCCACTTTTGACAATTTAACCAGTAAAGAGACGTTTTGTAGGAACATAAACGTTAGTATTTTGAATTTTATTTGTAATATAAATATTTTGTTAATTTGTGATATGTCAATAAATAAACGACTCGTGTTTGTTTTATTCATATTTTATTACTTTAATTCATATTTCGGTTGTGTTTGTGGAATTTGAATGCATGTATTTGCAAGTGTGATGTAGAGAATTTATTTTCCAATGAAATGATACCTCATTTTTTAAAAATGAGCAACTCTAAGTATTTTTATATCAATTTGATTACATAACACTCACTCTCACCTGGTGGTCAGTGAGGGGGGTGGTGGAGAACAAACATTCCCAGGGGGCAATTGGTGGTGAAAAGGTTAAGTTAATGTATGAGCCAAATTATACAGAATTTGAAGAGTGCATGATACTGCTTAATTACTGAATATTGTTCATTATTCAAAATACTCATTAAAAGGTAAAAGTTGTAGCAACAAACTTCATAGGACAGGTGCGTATTATTATGGTTGATATATGTATCATATTATATGAAATTTGAAGCTTGCATTTTTAAGATACAACGTAGTTACCCAAAATCGTTAATTATGCAAATTTTTCATTAAAACTGTACGTTAACATATGTACTAAATTGTATTGAAATTGAAGTATGCAGTCGTTGGATATAGCCTAATTACCAAGAATAATTAATTATGCAAATTATTCATTAACACTGGAAGGTACATCAACAAGCTTTACAAGACATGTGCGATTGTTATTGTTAACATGTGTACTGAATTATATTGAAATTGAAGTATGTATTCTTATGATATAGCCTAATTACCGAAAATCATTAATTATGCAAATTATTCATTAACACTGTAAGGTACATCAACTAACTTTACAGGACATATGTGTTTTCTTATGGTTAACGTATGTACTAAATTATGTTGAATATGAAGTATGCATTCTTAAGATATAGCCTAATTACCAAAAATAATTAATTATGCAAATTATTTGTTAACGCTGTAAGGTACATCATCAAATTTTATAGGACAAATGTATGTTGTTATAAAGAATATACTAAATTATATTGAAATTGAAGTATGCAGTCTTAAGATATTGCTTAATTATTTGATTTCATTAATATGCAAATTTCTCTAATTAAACATTAACCTATCTGGCTGAAAACCTAATCAGGTCTAGCTATTACCCTAAAGATTATATATTTCAAATTTCATAACAATTGAGCCAGGTGAATTTTAGAAAATGATGACACAGACAGACAGACACACAGACACACAGACAGACAGACATTCGTATTTTAATACCTCCTGTACCCTTACGGGCGGTAAAAATGACAGTCAAGGAGAGCTGGTATTCCCTGAAACCTTCCATTATTCATCTCAGAATGTATCTGCTGAGCACAGCTGTGTCTGGGTCTGAAGACAGCCTGGTTTCTTGTCAGCAGTGGGTCAGCATGTGGTCAGATTTGATTTAGGAGGATCTTGTTATAAATCTTTGCACCTATAGACATGAGTGATATGCCTCGATAGTTGGTCATCAGAGAGAGGTCAACTTTCTTTGGGAGTGGGACGATGATATTGGAGACCCATTGACGTGGTGGAATCAATGTAGTATAAACTTCTGAACAAACGGTATGGATGACAACTACCATGTGATCACCACCTCCCTGTAAGGCTACTGCTGTAATAACTATTGCATATCTTGTGATGTCATACACAAGTAAAGTATCTGTTTACATACCATGTTATGTCATACAAGAATCAGTTGACATACCTTGTGATGTCATACACAAGTATCAGTTTACATACCATGTGATGTCATACACAAGTAAAGTACCAGTTTACATACCTTGTGATGTCATACACAAGTAAAGTACCAGTTTACATACCATGTGATGTCATACACAAGTAAAGTACCAGTTTACATACCATGTGATGTCATACACAAGTAAAGTACCAGTTTACATACCTTGTGATGTCATACACAAGTAAAATACCAGTTTACATACCATGTGATGTCATACACAAGTAAAGTACCAGTTTACATACCTTGTGATGTCATACACAAGTAAAATACCAGTTTACATACCATGTGATGTCATACACAAGTAAAGTACCAGTTTACATACCTTGTGATGTCATACACAAGTAAAATACCAGTTTACATACCATGTGATGTCATACACAAGTAAAGTACCAGTTTACATACCATGTGATGTCATACACAAGTAAAATACCAGTTTACATACCTTGTGATGTCATACACAAGTAAAGTACCAGTTTACATACCTTGTGATGTCATATACAAGTAGAGCACCAGCAGCTCCACGGTAATAAGACCTGGTAATTGAACGGAACGACTCTTGACCAGCCTGGTGGGAAAAAAAACCACACATTATAGCAGTAACTTCTAGTCTTAGTAGACTCCTAGTTTAATGACCTGGAATCAATGTTATAATCTCAGGTCTCTTTGCAATGGATATGGCCCCAGGCTTGTATGCCATTATGAAGCAGAGAATCTAGAAGTTTACTGAAGAAATACAGATAGCAATGAAAAGTAGTTAGATCAGGGGCATGAGGCAACAATTCTGGTGAAACTCGAAAATGATAATGATGTCATACAGGTAATAAAGGCCCACGTTAGCTATGAGTCACATTTACATACTTACTTCTTTATTCATTATACCCGTCTACACATATTTGTTATTTTGGGTATAAGGCCAGGGATTATATGTGTGTACTTGTACACTTTCTGGTATACGGATAGACATGGTGCAAAATCGATGCTTAGTGCGCTCGCGACAGCTGACGCGCTCCGCTGCTTGGCGTGCTCAAGCTCAAACGTATTCCTTGCTTTAAACTTGTAATACAGAGGGTAGGACACAGCATCGAATAAACCAATCAGGACACTTCAAATCGACAATGTGAATTTTCTCTCAAAGCTTGGTACCACCTGCTGCCCTCTTGTGGTGAGATATATATTTCGCATGTTGCAGTACATTGTGGCGTTTGCGGGACAGTAAAACAGATTGCCGAAACAGCATATTATATGAGCTGAAGCTCCAAAACTTTTGCAAGGGATATAAACAAAAACACAATTGATAATATCTTGGTTTAATCAATATTTGGTGCCGTAGAGTTGCAGTAGGCTCGAACACACAGTCAATTCCGGTCTATATTATTTTCATAAAATTACATAAAAATAATCTTTAAACATTAGTCGTCATATCTTTGTCTCTTTCAAAATATACCTTTGCATGAAAGAGAAAACGTAACAACATCATTTGACTGAGTAAACAAATACTCGTAAGTTTGCCCGAAACAGAAAGCGTCCGTGAACGAGGGCGATGTGGTTTCAAGCTTACGACGAAAAAGAACACCAAAGTGTCCTACCTTTTCTTCTTTAGCAAATGAGCAAATTGAGCAAATGCTGAACTCGTGGCGGTTGAATTTTCAAATTCCAAGATTCGAAGCATTCGATCTCGCGATAAGACAGAGAAGTAAATTCTATGACCGTTGGGGGCGCTATTCAATCAGTACACGCCACAGCAGCGTCCCGTATATTCTATTTGTATTCCAGCGCGATTCGAGTTAAATATATGTGTTTCTCTGTGTATTATAATTAGATATTAATTAGTGATTCAAGATACTGAACTAATGATAAACAAGAACTTGACGGAACTTGTTGATGTTGTCTACTTTCACGTTATTCAATATTGTTATAGACACCAGAATTGTTGCCTCATGCCCTTGGTTAGATCACAAAATACAAACCTCTGATGTATATTTCATTACAGCTGCAATCAAAGATTGTGTTGTATATAGTTTTACAAAATGCTACATTTAACCTAAATGAAATAGATCACCTAAAAGTACTGTAACTAGATGCAGACACGTGGGCACCAAAGTTTTGATGTCTACATAGTGGCACATTAGTTCCTTTCAGACAGTATGTAGCAAGAAAATGTATTCCTTCAATCTTGCTATCTTACAGTGTAGCATGTGCAGTTTGTTATTGGTTTTTGTGTGGTTGAATCAAACAGGACTAGTGAACACTACCATGCAACAGGCTGTATATAATATCCATCTATGGGACAAAAGATCCAAGAATTCATGCAAGATTTCAATTCACTGATAATATATTCAACACTTTAGACCAAACATTTTGTTTAGGAGATCCACACAACATGACCGAATTTGAGTCACATGGCAGTCATCTGAATTAAGGAGTCAGGGCCTACAAATATCTGATATATCCACCTGTCAGTCACTATTAAGTGGGGACTGTGTACCATGGGCCTACAAATATCTGATATATCTCAACCTGTACGCCACTAATAAGTGAAGACTGTGTTATGTGGAGTCATGATAGGTGAATGGTTAGAGTGGCTGGCTTGGAATCTACAGGATGTAGATTCAAGCCCCTTCGCTGCCATTTGTTTCTGAGTGGCTAAAGTCCTTGGGCAAGATTTGAACCATGACTGTGCCTCAGTCAACCCAGCTGTATAATTTGGGACCTGGTAGAATAGAGGTTGCAATGTGAATATTTTAATCCTATGCGCTTATAAAGGCTGCAATGGATTGTACACTCCCCAGGGAGTGAATAAGTATGAAGGGGCATTGTGCCACTATAGATCCGTCCCTGGGGTAAAAATTGTAAAGCACTTTGGGCACACAGTAGGAAAGAGCTATATAAAAATAGTGCCAAGGGTGTTGTAGCACAACTGCATTTGGCTGTTGCTATGGACATGGTCTTGTTGCTTGGGATATTTTCCATACATTTTTGGAATCTTAATTAACTTGTCTACCCTTCCCACTTTTCATCTTTGCAATATAAACCATCATTTAGCTGTTGCTATGGGCATGGTCCTGTTGCTGGGCATATCTGCATACATTTTTTGAATCTTTAGTTCCTTACCTACCCATCCCTGTTACCTTTGTAATATGCATTGTCATTCACTGTTGCTAAGGGTGTGGTCATGGCTGCTAGGGCCAATGGTATCAAAATGGTTTCAACAATAACTTCAGTATAAATACCTCCAGAAACATTCCCACCAAGTTTCAACCCATTCACCATGTAGTTTCAAGATATAAGTTCTGACCAAAATTGAGATTTTTAGACCTAATCTGCTCGGATCATCACGTTATGAATACAGCTTCACCAGATGCATCCCCATTAAATTTCAGCCCAATCTGCTTAGTAGTTTTGTAACTATATTTTTGACAAAAAAGACATATTTTTAGACCTAATCTGCATATAACAATTCTTAATCTAAACTACACTAAAAAAAGAACATTCCATCATATTTCAACCCGATCTGGTCAATAATTTTGCAATTATAGGTTTTTGACCAAAACAACACATTTTTAGCCCTACTTTGTGTATCACTGATTGGATGATCAAGTCATGAACAATTCCTAATATAAAAACCCTGTAGATGTTCTAACCAAATTTCAGCCTAATCTGTTCAATAGTTTTGGAATTAAACTTTTTTGACCAAAAAGACACATTTTAATACCTACTTCGTATATCACTGACAGGATCATCATGTCATGAACAATTCTTAATCTAAACACCTATTAACCCTTGTGACGCCGCGTCATTGATATCCGCAACGTAGCACTTCCACACTCTAGGCCACGTCATTGATATCAACGACAACAGAGTAATTTGCATATGCTATCAATAAAGTGACGTTGTATTGCGCTCCCCTTGAGGACATCATGGAAAAACACTCACTCAGTTTCATCATGTACACTGACAACACAGAAGTATATCTAACCTGTAAAAGAGCCGAATATTCTAAATTACTGATCAAGGCCTGTGTAGATGAGATTCGTGAATGGACGGTCTTGAATAAACTAGTCCTGAATGACAGTAAAACAGAACTGATTCATTTGCATTCAAATTTCAGACCTCACAAACATTTATTGGAACTCCATCTGCCGTTGTGAGGAATCTTGGGTTTTATTTTGACAGTGTTGTTTTATCACATAGTCAAGTTTCACAAGTCTGCAAGTCAGCTTCATTTATTTTAAGTCGCATTGGTCGTATCCGTAATGTTTTAGATCGCACAACTACTGAAAGACTGATTTATGCTTTCTTAACATCATGTCTTGACTATTGTAATAGCCTGTATATCCATCTTCCTGACTATCATATTAACCACTTACAATGTATACAGAACTCTGCCGCCTCACTTGCGCTAGGAAATATGAACACATAACGCCTGTCCTCCGAGATTCACACTTGCATCCACCGAATTGAGTTTGAGGTTCTTATGTTCACATACAAATGTCTTCATGGTCAAGCACCAACTTATATGTCAGATCTTCTCACTGTCGTCAGGCCAGAAAGATTAACACGTTCTGCAGTTGCGATGAAACTTTTCGAACTGCGCTATGTCCAGGAGCATTATGGCAAACGCGCTTTTTCAGTCGCTGCTCCTAGGCTGTGGAACTCTCTGAATTCGTCTATCCGCAATGCACCTTCTCCGTCTACTTTCAAAGCACAAGTTAAAACACACCTCTTTCGAAAAGCATATTTTTCCAGCATAGCTCAATGAAAGTATTTCATTCATGATTGACACAATGTGTCAGTTTAATTAAACCGTTTTTATAGTTTATTTTTTTATTCTCCAATCATATAATGTGTATTTTTATCATGTGAAGCGCATCAAGATTTTTATGCAATTATGTAATGCGCTATAAGAATTAAATATTATTATTATTATTATTGTAATGGCTTATCACTATCTCGCCCTTAGGCCAAAATAAGTAATGATGTACACGATGTTATCTTATTATCAAATTATTCAGGCGGGAAACAGTCACATGTTCGATTTCTTTCAGTTTTTTGCCGCCGAATGCAAATAGCGCCTACCTAGCAATGCCTAATATGGTGGCTGCTATGAATATTGATGTTATTGATGTCTTTGACATTATGTTGATATATTGAACAAAGTGAACCCGGAAGACAGAGAGTTTTTCGCTCGACACTTTCTAGACAGTGATAGCGATGATGATGAAGAATTTTATGGGTTTGAGGAAATAAATTTTGTCCTACTAGAATGTATCGAAAAACCCTCCCGATAACTTCGACTTTTGGACTGATGTCGTCAATAATGGCGGGTAAAGCGATCCTGCCGATGACAAACCACAGATGCCACGGCAATGCCATAAGATTACTCCAGGGTTGGTTTACGACAGAATCTACATCATTGTCTTTTGTCAGATTTTTGTTAACAGACGAAGTGTTGGATATAATCGTCCATGAGACATATCATTATGCTGCTATCTGTAGACTTATATGTATGCAATATATGTATATATGAAATATGCAAATTTGTTTGCATTTACTGTAAACATCGATGGACAGTACTTGTTGATTTTATGATAAATATTTTACCCAACACCCATCTGTCTATTAATTTTTACAGCTAATTTCCAATTGTAACCGTTGTATTTATCAAAAAACTAAATTTCACATGCTTTTTTGACCAAAAACGAGTGTTTTATACCAATTTTCCCCAATTCTTTGGTCAAGTTACTGACCATACATTAATGTAAATTGAAATTCAAAATTTCATAATTATTGATATACTTATAGATGAGACTATATCCCACCTGTTTTGGTGTAAAATGATCACTATCAAAACATAGTGTACAACTGTGTGCAGCATAAAAAGTCCTTGGCCTAGGGGGTCATTTGCATGGAAAGTCTATGGCATCATAAGGGTTAAGAATGTTCCAACCACATTTCAGATCGAACTGCTGAGTAGTTTTGGAGTGTAAAGTCCAAGGTGCAACCAGGCTAGGTGCCCACACTACGGGAGTAGGTTTGCGCATGTGCAACAGAATAAGTTTCTTTAGGAGCGAAATCAAAATCAAAAACATCGTAATTACGTATCCTAATGAGTAGTGACGAGTAGCTATCAGTAGTTACTATGTACTACAGTGAATATTCATAAGTCTCGACTCATATTCATGTACTTTAGGTTGTAGACAATAAAAAGTAAACACCTATTGTCTGTTATTCATGAGCCCAAACTACGATCATTTACGCGGTCTTCAATGTGAAAAAATCACGAAACAAAAAGATTTTCTTTCCTGTGCAAATCAGTTTCACGCTTACTTTTTTCAGTGTTATTCATTCAATGCCTTCTATGGCATTAGTGTAGTCGGCTAGTCAACTAAGTGTTTCAGATATATTCAGGTGTTTACCTAACATGTCTTACCTAAAAATACCTTGAAGAAGATATAAAAACGTCCGATTTTATATCTATTTATTCGGACTGCCTCACAAGTTCCTTGTGCATTTCTCGGCAAGTCAACAAACATGTCGACCATTTTCGTCTGGCTGGTGAACGGTGGTGCATTGATCGCGTTAGATTCGAGTCGCAGATTCGTCAGTTGAATTCGAACATTGTCAAAAAAACAAATTAAAAACTAAAGCTTATCTCGCATTAATATATAGTTTGATTTGACTGATTTATATAATGAAATTTCACGTTACGAATAACTGAATACGTTCATCACTTGCGTCTCTATGTTTATCTACCGACGTCACGCCACATGTTGCCGAACAGTGTGATTTCTCAACTCAACCCCATCATTTAGGAATGTTACTGTACTGAGAAACATAAAAAAATTAGTTGTTGTTTAGAATATATAAAACAAATCTCATTTATCGATGATATAAATGTCAAAACTGCACTTCCGCAACCCGGAAATTCAACAGCATTTCTTGGCCCTACCATGGCCGCCAAGCGTGAGCTTGTAAGTTGAAGTTGTAGTGTTAGTTTGTCGACCGTGCAAAAAACAAAGTCTAACTGCAATTGATGCTTTGAGACTCACTCAATTGTACGATAATCTTCCTCAAAGATTTACTGCTAACCCAGGACTGTTACAATATTACGTTCATGCGTCCATCACAATAAATTTCGAATCGATGCAGTTTCTACATACAGTCATGTACATTGTATATTGAAACTTTGATTTTGTGCATATCTAATTGTTTTTTGATGAATATCGCCAAGAACTTGCACTCATAAGAACATGTACAGTACTAGTTTCATCAGCACATTACTGGCTGGAGTACGTGGTTTTCCTTGACAATCGTAAATTATGACAAACTATGACCAACTACGATAGAAGACGATGTCATCATTGGAAACATGGAAGGTGAGAATCACTATCTATTGTGTGTTGGCAATAAAAAAAATTATGTGTATCTACGCTAAAAGACATATTTACGAGAAACAAAGAAAAGTGCACTGATTATCTATTGTCAGTTATTCACTAACTTGAACACCTCATTATCTCCTGTTTCACGTAGTACATCTCAGCTACGAAGAGGTAATCATCACTACTCATGAGGACGTGTAAGTACGGTGTGTTTGATTTTGATATTGTCCCTTATCTGGGAGGAGCATTTGGTAAATCCGACTCAGGTAGTTTATCAACATATTAGTGGTTGTTCATACATATCGGTTAGCTTCTGGTCCCCTTGTTATTTTTTTTCATGTGAGTGTTTCTGCTACATTTTTTTCCAGTGCATATGTACAGCCAGACACCCATTCTGGGTGAAACATACATTTCACATTCTATATACCAGAGTTTTCCGAAAAACAAGCCCATCCGTAAAGTTGCCCATGGGCGATCATTTGGCGGGTGGGTGTCCAGATTCACTACGGCAAGAATTTTGCCTTGCTATATTGGTAACGTTAGTTTTTATTTAGTTTGAATGTTCCGTTGAAAAAAACCATAAACTTAGAGTGCCAATAAAAAATGGAAGTTTTTTCCACAAGAAGAATGTGATCGGTACAGACACCTTTGTGCTGAGATCAATCAACAAGCCGGCAGATGACTGATGGAGATCTGCAGAGACGTCACTGTCAATGCGACACATTACGTCTAAAAAGTGAATTACATCGAGTGAGAGTTGAAGTAAATGTGTAATGTCATGTATAAATGAGTTCATGGAGATTTAAAGAATGTAGTCATATCGCATGTAGTCATCTCATGTTCATGTAGTCATATCGCATGTAGTCATCTCATGTAGTCATATCGCATGTAGTCATCTCATGTAGTCATATCACGTAGTCATCTCATGTAGTCATATCGCATGTAGTCATCGCATTATCGCATGTAGTCATTGCAGTATTGCATATACCGTTAAATCTGTATTTGAAGCCGCAATTTGATTTAAAGCCGCACCCCACTTCAGTAATGTTGAAAACTGCAACATTGCATGATTTTGGAAACAATGAAAAGTATGTATTTGAAGCCGCACTGTGACTCTTTGAAGGAGTTGTTCAAGCGGCCTTTCAACTGTCAAGACAATTTAGATCATTTGTTGCTTTGCTAAAGATGTGAGCTGTCAGTCATCAATAAAACAATGGGATAGTGACGGCAGTATGTCAACTGAGGATGTCGCCTTGTTGTGTGAACTGTGCCGCTTTTCAGTGGTCTTTCTTGAAAATATGAATAGAATGGGAGAAATTGTTCACACCTTTCTTTTTGATGGAGCCCAACGAGTAGTGTGAAAGCCGTCACTATTTCACCATGCCTATTTTCATTTTCTAATAAAAGAGCAGGTTCACACATATTCTTTTTAGAAGTTCTTTACTATGAAACACTGATATGCGGCGGCGGTAGTAATCCTTATAACTACAAAGCAAAATGAATTTCTAAATGTGATAATGAAATGTACAAATTCTCTATATATCTCTAAAATTCTTCCCCAAAAATCACTCCTTCTCTAGTTTCAAAACTGAGAACATCATAGTACTTCGATTGCAATCTTCACCACCGTATAACGAGTTCAACTAATACTATCATGCCGAAAGAAAACATTCCACGATCGTCTCGTCACCACATGGCCTACGATACAGCCTTTAAGTTAAAGGTCGTCGCCAAAGCTGCCAAGTTTGGCAGCAATCGAAAGACAGCAGAACACTTTGGTTTAAATGAAAAACAAGTCAGAGACTGGTTAAAGAAAAAAGATCAACTGGCCGTGATGACAAAATCTGCAAAATGACTACAGGGTGCAGGTAGACCCGTGAAAGACACTGCCATGGATAACCAACTGATGAATTGGATAGACACTCAGCGAAAAAATGGTAACGATGTGACTGGCAAACAGCTCCAACGTCAAGCGCGAAGAATGACAAGCGGTACAGTTACATCATTTAAGGCATCAGATGGATGGTTACAGAGTTTCAAGCGACACCACAGTTTGTCTACACGTCAGAAAACATCGATCGGCCAAAAACTTCCAAAAGATTTTGAAGAAAAAATGACAGCTTTCCACAGATTTGTCATTCAGTTATGTGAGAAGCACAAGTATGAACTGTCAGACATTTTTAACATGGATGAAACCCCCCTTAGATTCGACATGCCAGGTGACCGTACACTCGAGCGTGTGGGTACCAAGACCATGCATATAAAGACAACAGGCTCCGAGAAAAAAGGATTCACCGCCGTCTTCACAGTAGCAGCTGATGGGAGCAAGCTAATGCCAATCGTCATATTCAAAGGCAAACGTGATCAGAGCCATCTGTCTGTCCGAGGTAAACTTCAAGTGAAAGTTCAAGAGAAAGGCTATATCGATGAAAAAGGTAAATTGCATTTTATCTTGCTAGTTTCTTAGTACTAGTATAATCAACAAGTAAACAAGTACATACGTGTAAAGCCAAAATTAGCAAATATACATATGATGTCATACAAGCGCACAAGTCTTTTTTCAATCAACTGAGTAATGACGTAGAGAATTCAACATTGAATATTATAATTTTCCTGCGCAGTTCATGATACTTCCACACTGAGCAATGACGTTTTGTTTACATCTGTTTACATTTTAGCTCCCCTGTAACGTGATAGATTCTGACAGTTTGAAAGAACTGTCTACAAAATAACCCTCTACAAAATAGATTGTTTAAAGATCAAAAATGACTCCGATATGTTCTTTCTTTTTACAGGCTGTCTTGAATATATTCGACATATGTTTCCTCGTCTGAATGATGAAAGAAGACGGTTACTGATATGGGACTCGTGCTCAGTACATATCACCACGGCCGTGAAAGCAGAACTCCGCTCCCGCAACGTTGACATCGCAGTAATACCAGGTGGTCTTACACCACTACTTCAGCCGCTCGATGTTGGCGTGAACAAGCCAGTCAAAGGTTCCGTTCGTGACAGTTGGGATGACTGGATGAAAGACGGTGATGCCGAGTATACTCCCAGTGGCAAGCGAAGACCACCGAGCAGAGAAATGGTCATTCCTCAAGTGTGGCATTTCAAATAACCTTGACGGCACCTAAGACTATCTGATTTACAAAGACTTGGAGACCGATGACGAAGACAGTGATGAACTCGCCAATCTTATTGCCGATATCTTTGACAGCGACAACGATGACAATGAAGACTTCCTCGGTTTCTAAACTCGAGGCACAGTAATGTAACCGGTATGATACACTTGTACCGTGTATATACCCGAGCGTATATACCCAAACTAAACAGCCCTTTTCAGGGCCACCACATCCTCCAAAAAGAGATACCACAAACCGTAATCACAACATTACCCACCAAAACTAAAAAAGCTGGTGATAAAGACTATTTTTCTGTATGTATCATGGTTTCTGATCGTAAAAATCGCCACACCCACTTTTCGATTCTCGGTAAACTTTGTAATTAAAGACGCACCCCGACTTCAGCGACATTTCTAAAGCTGTAAATTTGCATAATTTTAATTAAAACCGCAGCTTCAAATACAGATTTAACGGTAGTCATTGCAGTATTGCATATAGTCATTGCAGTATTGCATTTTTGAATATTGGCAGGCATTCTACGCCATATTACACCCTTGAGAAGGCTGATGAGATGTAAGTGAAAATTTGGGATTCACTTCAAAGAAATTTTTTTGACTCTGCGAGTACAAATTTCCATTATTAAATAAAATTAACAAATATTTCTTTTTAATAAAAGTATTTTCTATTAACAATAAATCGATTTAAAGTGATGTTTATTGACAAGTTTGTTCCATTTCTAGTCATATTAATGGTCAAAGACAAATTAAATGATACTTACTGTGTCCCAAATCTGAAGTTTTATCTGTTTACCATCAATTGTTATCATACGGGCTCCAAATTCTACACCTAAAAAAAGCAATGAACAAGGACATGAATCCAAACAGGTCAGATGAGTGTAATATGATATGTTGACACAAGTAACTCATTTCATTACAATGTTATATTTCAAATATACCTACAATAATCCTATAAATGGGTGTGGGAGAACAACAAAAACTTCTTTGTTAGTCATATCCTACATGTTAATACTTTCAATGAAATGAAAAATATATTTAGAATCCTACTACAAACATTTGTTACTTTATATTTATTCTAAAATGGTTTAATGATGTAACTAACATAAAATAACGGCAATGGTGTTGTAGCACAACTGTACAGTTTTTAATAATAGCGCCAATGGTGTTGTAGCACAACTGTACAGTTTTTAATAATGTTTACCCACATGCTGACCCATGCTAGATATTTGCTGAATGATTATGTAGTTGCCTATCCAGCTGTTGTTATCTTTGCAATATACATGATCATTTGGTTGCTGCTATGGGCATGGTCATATTCCTAGATATATATCCATACATTTTTTGAATGTTCATTCACTTGTATATGAATCCCTGATGTTATTTTGGCTGTTTTTATGGGTGTGGTCTTGTTGCTAGGCATATTTGCATACATTTTTTGAATGTTTGTTCACTTGTCTAAGAATCCCACTTATCTTCATGAAATGCACCATCTGGCTGTTGCTATGGGCATGGACATGGTTGCTAGGGGTATTTGCATACATTTTTGAATGTTTACTCACTTGCCTCCCAGATGATGTTATCTAACCAAAATATACAGCCGTTTGGTTGTTGCTATAGGTGTGGTCATGGTTGCTAGGGCCAATTGTGATAAAATGTTTTGAAGAAAATCTGCAGAATAACACTTTACATACATTTTTTGAATGTTTGTTCAATTGTCTATTAATCCCTGTTAACTTTGTGAAATACACGACCATTTGGCTGTTGCTATGGGCGTGGTCTTGTTGCTAGGGATATTTGCATACATTTTTTGAAAGTTTACTAACTTGCCTACCAGATGATGTTGTTATTTGAGCAAATTATACGGCCATTTGGTTGTTGCTAAGGGCGTGGTCATGGTTGCTAGGGCCAATTGTGTCAAAAATGTTGAAGAATATCTGCAGAATAACACTTTGAGAAACATCTCGGCAAGTTTCAGTCTCATTGACAGTACTTCTTGAGATATAAATTTTTTGACGAAAATTAACATGTTTACACCTAATTTGCATATTTCTGATGAGATCATTATATGCTTAATACTTCTTCATCTATACACCCACAGATGCATCCCTCTCAAATTTCAACCTAATCTGCTGAGTAGCTTTGGAATTATAGGTTTTTGACCAAAAAGACACATTTTAAGCCATAATTTGCATATTACTAAGGAATTATCATGTCATGAACAAATCTTAATTTTCTCACATCTATGAATGTTCCCATCAAATTTCATGCCAATCTGCCCAGTACTTTTAGAGTTTAAGTTTTTTGACCAAAAATCACATTTTCTTTACCCAAAACCCACATCTCTGACGCAATCATTTTCATTTGAACAATTTCCCAACTAGACACCAGAAGTAACATGACCACCAAATATCAACCAGCAATCAGTCCAGCAGTTTTTGACTTTTAAGTTATTTACACACACACACACACACACACACACACACACACACACACAAACACATCCAAACAGACAAACAGACAGACAGACAGACAGACAGACAGACAGACAGACAGACAGACACAGACAGACAGACACTTTGCCATGCCTATAGCACTACTGAACCTTCAGTTCAGTTGTGCTAAAAAAAACTAATGGTAACAGGCGTTTTTTGGACAAGCGTGCTTTCTTAGGTTAATGTATGTGCCAAATTATACAGAATTTGAAGAGTGCATGATACTTCTTAATTACAGACTATCGTTCATTATTCAAAATACTCATTAAAGGTAAATGTTGTAGCAACAAACTTCATAGGACAGGTGCGTATTATTATGGTTGATATATGTATATATGATATATGTATGTAAGATATAGCCCAATTACCAAAGATAAATAATTATGCAAATTATTCACTAAATCTTTAAGCAAAATCAACAACTTTTATAGGAGATGTGCACTCTGTTATGTTTAATGCAGGGCATGTCTTTTGAAAATGGCAGGAGAGCTAAAAACCACTCTCCTGAAACCATCCAGGCGAGTGGTAGGCGAGTGAAGAAAAAAAATTTCATTTTCATTTCTATTTGTATTTTTGGCCAGTTGGCTCCGAATAAATAAAATTTAAAAAAAAAAAAAACATTTGAAAAATGTATGCAAAAATATATTGATAAGTAACAGTTTGTTTGGTTATTTCTACAACAATTATTATTGCAACAATTTTGTTAAGTCTCTGCACATCAAAATCTTGAAAAAATATTCAGTTTTTTGTTGTGACTACAAGTAGTACAATAGACAACTAGGTTTTTAATTTCAAATTCTAATTGGTCTTGTTTTCTTAGAACGTTTTTATAAAAACATCCTACCTGAATATCTCCTCCGGAACAATTTATAGTCGCTACAAAGTACATGTTTTGGCAGGCATTGAAGAAACCACCACTTCTATTTCTCTTAAAATGCAGCTAATTCAAACTTGAGATTGTTCAAAACTATAATGAATTGACAAAAAATAACGTACCCCAGATGACAAATGCCTTCTGATGTTGAGCTTTGACGTTGACGTTAAATTGCTTGCTAATTTAACTAATTTGTAACCATTCACTCGATCCGAGACAATAACACACGTAACCCCACCTAGTACCTTCACACGGACGACCGGTGTCGCCGACTAAAGTAGCGAGATCCGTTCACGTCTGAGCAGCAGACCTACTTTGTTTTAGAAATCACGACAAGGCGAAAAATCGAGCAAATATTTTATATGTTACAGCAGTCGATAAAGTCATGGAGGTAAAACAGACGTGGTCGGCAGTTGAATAGATCATCGGACAAAAACAATGAAACTGCGTGTTGGAGATTATGAAATAAAAGCCCAGGAATTTCTCTGAAAACTGCACGAGAAATATCGACAGATTATTTTTATTTTTATTTTGTAAAATAATCGATCGTATAATATTTTATTGTCATTCTTTCAACGCCCTCCAAAACATCGACAAGCTATTGTCGTACTTTGTGTAGCGACTATAAATCGCAGTTGTTGTTCATGTTCCGGAGGAGACATTCACGTAGGATGCCGGATGGTCTCCAAAAACCATGTTCTAACAAAACTAGGCCGATCGGAATTTAAAACTAAAAACTCATCGATGGATTGCTGAAAACGAGAACTACAAACAGTCATCGTATCAATCGTAATTGCACAATTTGCAATGATGCGAAAGTTGAAATCTCCACGCATACTGAGCTGATCAATATTCATGATATGCCATGACATCATGCATGTCCCGCTTCGAATACGTCACTATTTTTCCCATATAAGGGTAGTACAATGCAAATTTCAGATACATAAATAGGTCATGAATGACAGCGCTGACTTCAGCTGGAGATTGACGATTATGAACACGGAAGTGTTCCACGCTCCCACCACGTAATTTTACCGAATAAACGTTGATTTTTATGGTAACCACATATTGAAAAATGATATAAAATAACATCAGGCTGTTGTACAGGTTGGTTGAGGCCCACGCGAGAGGAAAATCGCTCTCGTGGATTTTAATTTGCGCGAGCGGTAGGCGAGCGGAGCGATCGCTCGCCTCAAAAGGCATGCCCTGTTAACGTATGTACTAAATTGTATTGAAATTGAAGTATGCAGTCTTAAGAATTACCAAAAATCATTAATTATGAAAATTATTCATTAACACTGAAAGGTACATCAACAAGCTTTACAGGACATATGCAATTGTTCTGGTTAACGTGTGTACTGAATTGTATTGAAATTGAAGTATGTATTCTTAAGATATAGCCTTATTACCGAAAATCATTATTTATGCAAATTATTCATTAACACTGTAAGGTACATCAACAAACTTGATAGGACATATGTGTTCTCTTATGGTTAACCTATGTACTAAACAACTCATTGAGAATGACATAGCCCCCTGCTATGATTGGGTTTTAAGGAACTGGCAGTTTATGTTGTCATTTTCTTGAGGGGGGGGGGGGGGGAGGAACCTGTTCAAGCATGTCTGCATTATGGCTTTAGACATGAAAACTGCGCCAACAAAATAGCTGCCAGTCAGCCATATCGGATTGTATCACGACAAATATGGATATGCACATGTATGTAATCGAACACTGTCCTAATACCAACTTTGAATGAGATCTGTTCAAGCATATCTGAGTTATGGCTTTGGACATGGAAAATTCGCAAACAAAATGGCTGCCAGACAGCCATATTGGATTGTATCACGACAAAAATGGATATGCACATGTATGTTATCGAACACTATCCTAATACCAACTTTGAATGAGATCTGTTCAAGCATGTCTGAGTTATGGCTTTGGACATGGAAAATTCGCAAACAAAATGGCTGCCAGGCAGCCATATTGGATCATGTCACGACAACAATGAATATGCACATGTATGTCATAGAACACTGTCCTAAACCAACTTTGAATGAGATCTGTTCAAGCATGTCTGAGTTATGGTTTTGGACAGGGAAAATTCGCAAACAAAATGGCTGCTAGGTAGCCATATTGGATCGTATCATGAAACAAATTGACGTGCATATGTATGCCATAGTATGTTGCCCCTGTACCAAGTTTGAAAAAAAATCAGTCCAGGCATCTTTAAGAAACGGCTCTGGATGGTCAGACGGACGGACGGACGGAACCCAATCCATAAGTCCCCATCCCAGACTTCGCCTGGCGGGGACTAACAAAATACACAACAAGACTATGTATGCATTTACCTAAAATACTATATATCTTGTTGGGGTCTTCAACCAGTTGTAAACTTTGAAATGGTTGGAAAATTTAGTAAAAAACATATCGGATAGCTAGCAACTATCACTGAGTCACAGTGAGTGTAAACAACTTGGAAACAGACAGAAAACGCTTATTTAACTTAATGTATGCAAACAAACATCGTACAATAAACTATCCTGTTGGTGGATCGTCTATGTTTTGGGTAATACATTTGGTGTGTGTGGTTATGTGAATGTCTTGGGAATGCGTAAGATGTTGATATTTGTACTACAGTGTATGTACAATTTTTGGACAAAACATTATTTGACTGGGGTTTGTTCATTACTCATACCACACAAGTACTTGCTTCTATACTCATACCACGCAAGTACTTGCTTCTATACTCATACTACGCAAGTACTTGCTTCTATACTCATACCACGCAAGTACTTGCTTCTATACTCATACCACACAAGTACTTGCTTCTATACTCATACCACGCAAGTACTTGCTTCCATACTCATACCACACAACTTCACAAGTACTTGCTTCTATACTCATACCACACAAGTACTTGCTTCCATACTCATACCACACAAGTACTTGCTTCCATACTCATACCACACAAGTACTTGCTTCCATACTCATACCACCCAAGTACTTGCTTCCATACTCATACCACCCAAGTACTTGCTTCCATACTCATACTACACAAGTACTTGCTTCCATACTCATACCACACAAGTACTTGCTTCCATACTCATACCACGCAAGTACTTGCTTCCATACTCATACTACACAAGTACTTGCTTCCATACTCATACCACGCAAGTACTTGCTTCCATACTCATACCACACAGGTACTTGCTTCCATACTCATACCACACAAGTACTTGCTTCCATACTCATACCACGCAAGTACTTGCTTCCATACTCATACTACCCAAGTACTTGCTTCTATACTCATACCACACAAGTACTTGCTTCCATACTCATACTATGCAAGTACTTGCTTCCATACTCATACCACGCAAGTACTTGCTTCCATACTCATACTACGCAAGTACTTGCTTCCATACTCATACCACGCAAGTACTTGCTTCCATACTCATACCACGCAAGTACTTGCTTCCATACTCATACCACACAAGTACTTGCTTCCATACTCATACCACGCAAGTACTTGCTTCCATACTCATACTAAAAAGCTGTTACTATTCATTACTCTTAATTATTGAAGACTAGGATGTTAAGGTGTTAAAGAGAGAGAGAGAGAGAGAGAGAGAGAGAGAGAGAGAGAGAGAGAGAGAGAGAGAGAGAGAGAGAGAGACACACACACACACACACACAAACAAACAAACAAACAAACAAACACACACACACACACACAGGTGGCATGGGTTTCCCCTTTACAGACACACACACACACACACACACACACACACACACACACACACACACACACACACACACACACACACACACACACACACACACACACACACACACACACACACACACACACACACACACACACACACACACACACACACACACACAGAGGTGGCATGGGTTTCCCCTTTACAGATAAATTTTCAATTACCCAGGATATTGAATGTATAGATATTAGGATACTTTCCCACATTGCATTACCAACTTCAGTTACCATAACAACTGTCACGGTGTGTCTGCACTAAAATTGATAAAATACTTTTCACATTGTGTTTATTTTATGTCCTTTTCATGTTATACTGTTGTTTGCTCTGAGAGATATGTACAATACATTTGCATCACATCCTCAGGTAAAAATACAAGTATCATTTATATCTATTATATTTATAGGTCTAACACAGTGTTCTGTCTGATTTCCATTCTCCATGATACTTGAAGTTGTAATAGCTAGTGTTGACATAGGATTAACATTTTTATGTCACCTTTAACAATCTCTGTGTTACATTCTACAAGTAAATACAACAATTCCTATACATTCCATGGTAGTACAATCCTAAGGCAAGTGTTGCCTAGGTGGAACGTAATCACTTTATTTATCCATTTACACATTTATAGATATGAGCAATTACCAGTCGATTCATGTAAACAATAAACTAAATGCAACAAATCATTTGAACTCACCAACACAACACAAAGCCATTGCCATATGACAATCCAAATCCACCATATGGTTTTATGTGAACAAACACAGACTGGTGAATCAGTGTTTTCATTTGTTAGATTTATCTTTTTCACAGGGCAGTGGACAACCTGCTGATCAGTGCATCACCCAACTAATGTGGTGAATTATTCATCGACTCATTGGAATTAGAAATGTTATAGACTGTGCATTATGATAGTAATACATTAAATCTACATTCAAGTCTGTGCAGGTTTTATTGTCATTCCTGATAACTTAAGGATGAGATGCAGGTTCGTTGGTGAATTTTGGCCTTTTTTTTTTTTTGCTCATTATGAAGCTTCATGGTATGTGCCATCATTTGGTTAAAAGATTTTTTGAAAATCGTTCATTTTTTCCATTAATAAATTTGAAATGAAAAAACTCTAACGCTATATGTGTTTTATATGGTTTCATTCCTGAATGTTTATGTACAAAGATTTGCATACATAAAGAAGATTGACAGAAACGTTGATTACAGAAGAGTGTCTTTTCATATGCAAATGAGACATAGCTAGTAGGCCTCTGTGCAATGACTGACGTGACATTATCTCTTAGCTGTGTTGTTGTACAAAACCAATCAAACTCGGTAAATTTGGTTATAACCAATAAAAAGTAAAAAAAATACCTCCTTTGAACCTGGACTTATGCACGTTGATTTTGACCAGTGCATCGGCTAAAAACGTTACAGTGAAGCGGCCTACACTGCACTACAGCCGCACAGTCGCTTGTAAACTGTTACTCCTTTCCTAAATGGTACTTACAAGTTACATACAACACGTAGGGGGAGAGGGGGGGGGGGGGGGGGGGTATGACATTGCTACCGATTTCATAAGAATATCGCCAATCCCTATAATAACGTCATTGTTCTGTATTAGGACCGTTATAGACAAGAATAAAACCATTTAGGAAAAGGAATAACAGTTTACAAGCGACTGTGACTACACTAGTCTACAGCCTTCAAGTGTACCCGACGCGACGGCGATGTATTAGATGACGGTTTTCAAGTACCATGCATGTAAAAAAAAAACATACAAATCTCGAATATCTAACAGTATTGCAGGCTTATTGTTTTAGCCGATCGAAAAAAATTGATGTTTACAAAAATAAAACGATTTAATCAACACGTTGGCGCATCGAAAATGAACCACGCTATCTTCGAGACTTGAGAGTTCACGTCAGATGCGTGACATTGCATCGGCGATTTCCGGGTATTACATTTCTGTTTCTGTAAGATTCACAGAACGTGGCCGTAGACTAGCTTTGAACTTTCGCGTTGGTGGATTTTGACAACGTCCTCTTCACATACTATATTATATTATTAGGGTTAAGGTCCTATAAATTGAGTGTGGCAACCACACTCTAACGATCGGCTTATCACGGCTCGATCCTTCGTGAACTTTCGAGACACGTCGACACCGAGTCACATGTACTGTAGTAGTATACGTGCGTTGCGTTGTTTATTTGCGTCTACGATGAGGCTGTCTGAACGTAAACGGCAAAGAATTTGGCACCGAGCGATCCTCAAGGCTATTAAAGTTATAAAATGGAGATTTTGAAGGTACAAGTAGTTTAAATAAATGAGGTAATGTCTACTACGACTCCGAGTATCATAAAACGTCACTCGCAGTGGAAGAAAAACTGTTGACGTGAGTTCAAGTACCATTATTTATACCGTAGTTTTGTAACACTCCTTACAATTTGTATAACATTCCCGATGTCGTACGGTGTCGTGGTGTGGAAATTTGATTTCAGGGAAAGGATTAACTTTTTTTATTGTGTGTCTTCAACGAAACACCAACAACGTAGCAATGCCTAATACATGAGCAGGAATATGGAACGTAGCCCATATTCGAATCAAAACACGAACACCAACTGCGTAGAGCAAGAGCTTCGAATCCAAACCAGAAAGTATACTATGTAATGTCGAGAACGGCACGCATACCGTATTAAAAGATTAAACCAAAGTCTCCACCCGTAGATGAATAATAGATGACTTGACACCTTTATCGCGGGAAACAAACACGTTTCTATCTGTAGCATTTCATGACACTCCTAAAATACCTGATTTTCTTCATGTCTGTAGCAAAGCAACGTACACAACCAAATGGCAAGGATTGAGTAACATATTTGCAAGTCACAGAAAACAGCTGTTGCAATGTCTGTCGAATTTGAAAGCTTTTGTCGGGCGGAAGGAGTCCAATTGTGTTAATTAGCATTTTTCTACGTTCTTTATTTTGTATACTGTGTGAAGTTCAAAGCTATTTAACTTTGCGTCAGAACGTCCCAGCTGCGTCAAATTTGGAGACAATACTCGGAGACAGTGTGTCGAAAAAACGTTCCTCCGGATTGTTTAGTTTTTGAGGGAATCAAGAGATATTGCGTTGAGAAGTGTGAAAAGCGGTAATTTATGCAAAAAACACAAAAATACAACTTTGGATGATTATAACAAGACAATGAGAGACAAAATAAAAAATCCGGAGGAACGTTTTTTTGTTTATGTACATAGCTTTCATTTGAAGTCGAAAAGAGGACTATATTCAACTGTTTGTAAAAGTTAAATAGCTTTAAGTGAAAATCGTCAAAAAACACAGTTTTTGGGTACAGATCAATAATATGGTTAAAAATGTAAAAAATCACCACAGAAACCACAACTTCATACAAAGACTCGACATAATTAATGAAAAAAATGGTATATTTATCTTGTCTTTAGTGTGAAATGTGATGGAGGAAAAATGAGCTAACGAACCTGCATCTCAACCTTAACTATTGACTATTGCATTCTTAAGTAATGAACTGGTTTTATTTTCATTCCTGATAACTTACCTATTGTTAAGTCATGAACTGGTTGAAATCTTTTGTCTGTAAACTGTAGTAGTAAACATGATTTACCAACTCCTGTTGGGAAAAAACAAAATCATAATGAACATATGCCACAAATATGTATACTTACATGTACATTGTACATACATGTAACAATCAAGTGACAGTCTATTCAATTGGGTACCATCACTTTTACAAATAAGGAAACAAGCCTTCAAGGAAGACATAGACCCTAAAAAAGTATTTCTTGTAGTAACTACAACAAAAATACCGCCAATGGCGTTGTAGCACAACTGTACAGTTTAAAAAAAAAATGTTTATCCATATGGTAGTCCATGCTAACAAGAAGTGTTCATTTGCTGAATGACTATCCAGTTGCCTATCCAACCATGTTGCTATCTTTGTGATATATGCGATCATTTGGCTGTTGCTATGGGTGTGGTCATGTTGCTAGATATATTTGCATACATTTTTTAATGTTTTTGTTCACTTGTGTATGAATTCCTGATATTATCTTTGCAATATACATGATCATTTGGCTGTTGCTATGGGCGTGGTCTTGTTGCTAGGCACATTTGCATATAGCTATTGAATGTTTATTCATTTGTCTTTCAATTCCTGATATCTTTGTAATATACATGATTATTTGACTGTTGCTATGGGCATGGTCAAGTTGCTAGGCAACTTTACATACATTTTTTGAACGTTTAATCAATTGTCTATTAATCCCTGTTGTTATCTTCCCAATATATGTGATAATTTGGCTGTTGCTATGGGCGTGGTCTTGTTGCTAGGTAAATTTACATTTTTTGAATGTTTGTTCAATTGTCTATTAATCCCTGTTATCTTTGTGAAATACACGACTGTTTGGCTGTTGCTATGGGTGTGGTCTTGTTGCTAGGGATATTTGCACATTTTTGAATGTGAGGGTTGTAGAGCCAAGTGATGTGCCTATGCCCTCTATAACATCTGACATTTGTACCAGGTTTGGTTGAAATTGGCACATGCATATTGGAGATACAGGTGGATATGGATGGACAGACAGACGAAGGAGCCCAACGTAGTAGCCCCAGAGATGGGGCTAATATAATAAAAGCATCGATGAACAGAACTTGTAGGGAAAGTAAACATACATGTATGAATTGGATTAATAACAACTGGCACAGCATGTTGTTACAGCAGAGACTTGTATTACATTTCATGGTTTGATAGGAAAAGTTTTATGGCCTCTTTATGTTTACATGCCAGGGGAACAAATTTGATTTTGAACAAGAACTATTATTGAAAGAGGCCAGAAAATTCTTCTTATCAAACCATGAAATGTAATACAGGTCTTTGTACTTCCAACATGCTGAGCCAATTGTTATTAATCCAGTTCAGTTGTTTGCTTTCCCTGTTTCTGACTGCTTTTCATTCTCATCAATGCTTTGATTTAGGCAGTTGTCGATTTCATTTCATATTATTTTTTAATTTGTTTTATTAATCTTTCATATACAGCAGAGCAGTGTTCTCCACAGATTATTCTGATAGCCACCTCATTTGCATAATTTATTCATATGGTTTGCATAACAATAACAATTAGTTTTGTCAGGAAAGCCAAAATTATTTCAAATCATTTCAAACAATAACAATCATTTTTCTCAGGGAAGCTACAATTAATTTCAAACAAAATATTCAGATGAGTAGATTAAAAAAACACTAAAAGTTTGTGTACACCTATAATAGCATTGTAGATAGTGTCGCATCCGGCCGAAATCTATACCATACTATACCATACTATACTGCAATACTTGTACTAAAGCATTCACATATACTATACTGCAGTACATGTACTTGTACTAAAGCATTCACATATCATACTATACTGCAATTATCATACTGTACTGCAATACTTGTACTAAAGCATTCACATATCATACTATACTGCAGTACATGTACTTGTACTAAAGCATTCACATATCATACTATACTGCAGTACATGTACTAAAGCATTCACATATCATACTATACTGCAGTACATGTACTTGTACTAAAGCATTCACATATCATACTATACTGCAATTATCATACTGTACTGCAATACTTGTACTAAAGCATTCACATATCATACTATACTGCAGTACATGTACTTGTAGTAAAGCATTCACATATCATACTATACTGCAGTACATGTACTTGTACTAAAGCATTCACATATCATACTATACTGCAGTACATGTACTTGTACTAAAGCATTCACATATCATACTATACTGCAGTACATGTACTTGTACTAAAGCATTCACATATCATACTATACTGCAGTACATGTACTAAAGCATTCACATATCATACTATACTGCAGTACATGTACTTGTACTAAAGCATTCACATATCATACTATACTGCAATTATCATACTGTACTGCAATACTTGAACTAAAGCATTCACATATCATACCATACTGCAATTATCATACTATACTGCAATACTTGAACTAAAGCATTCACATATCATACCATACTGCAATACTTATACTTGTACTAAAGCATTCACATATCATACTGTACTGCAGTACATGTACTTGTACTAAAGCATTCACATATCATACTGTACTGCAGTACATGTACTTGTACTAAAGCATTCACATATCATACTGTACTGCAGTACATGTACTTGTACTAAAGCATTCACTGTCACATATCAAATATTTATCAAGGAGTAATAATGTTACAACTTTGTTTTTTTAATAATTGATACTAAACATTGTCTTTACATTTTATTGTAAAATGAAGAGATTAGAAAATTCAGGATTGTTATCCATTAAAATCTGATATGGTTAGTACATGTAGATGGCACAAAATCTGACATGGTTAGTAGATGGCACAAAATCTGACATGGTTAGTAGATGGCACAAAATCTGACATGGTTAGTAGATGGCACAAAATCTGACATGGTTAGTAGATGGCACAAAATCTGACATGGTTAGTAGATGGCACAAAATCTGACATGGTTAGTAGATGGCACAAAATCTGACATTAAGATATTGATGCAGGGATAAAGAAGCTATAATTTAGGTGCACAAGCTGAAACTGGGACATTGTTTTAGGAAATAACCAAAGATATATTCACTAAAATTTGGTCAATTACTTATAACAAGACATTGTATCTCTTAATCTGTGGTCACTATTATCTGCAGGAAGGGTTGAAATCTTCAGCGAAAGCTCGGTTTTGAATGTCACAATGTTAAAACTGTACTTGTTGTTACTGTATAATTGTTTGGTTAGACAACAATAATGTAAATGTATTCACTGAAAATAGTTACAATTCCAATAATTAGACATTGTACATGTTAATCTGTGATTGATAATATCCATAAGTTGTACAGAAACAGGTTCAAATTATAATCACCATTGAGGGTATTGCTTTGATCTGATATCGTCTATACTGATACAGAAAATATGTTCACCCACAGGTGATGCAATACTGTTCATGGTGTACGACATCACAATTAAGTTTTCACAAATATGTATACAATGTACACTGAGGGACACGGCAGCAATATCATACAATGGAAGATTTTTTTTCATCAATTTGGTATAGTTGTTTTTTTACAATGTTCTCAACAAAATACAATTTTCAGTATTCCAAAATATTAATAATTTTAGTAATGCCATGTGTGTGTGTGTGTGTGCGTGCGTGCATGCAAGGATGTGTGTGTGTGTGTGTGTGTGTGTGTGTGTGTGGGGATGTGAATGTGTCTGTGTGTGGGGGGGATGCGAGTGTGTGTGTATGTATGTGAATGTCTTGTGAACGTGTGCGGGGATGTGAGTGTGTGTGGATGTGTGTGTGTCTGTGCGTCACCGTGCATGCATGCTACATGCATACATGTATGTCACTTATGAATGAAATTTATTTACTGGAAATAAATACTGGCCATACATAACCTAATTCTAAGGATACAATCTTGTTACTAATCCATTTAGCTCAGCTGTTCCAGTGGAGCCATTGCAGTTGTACAGTGTTTTGATAAATTACATACATTTATAAATAAATATTCTATAAGAAATCATCTGTTTACAATATTGTTAAGGGTTAACAACTGTTCATTTCATTATTTCTGTTTCGTTATTATAACTCAACCATTGATAAAAACAAAAATATGGAACATTTGCAAGGGCAGTCATTCAATTCAAAACAAAGAAAATATGTACCAAACCCAACAATGATCTTTTGATGATCAGATGATTAACTTTATGTTATGGAGGTTTTAAACAATTACATTATTGTATCACACTAACAAGATGTTTATTAAAAATACTTATTTTTGTTACTATTTGATGAATATATAGGCTTTGACCTGTCAAGTAATGTGGGTCCTTGTTATTATCTCTACCTCCTGATATCGATTTCAAAGAAAGGTAACAACTGCTAAGCGTTTGTCGATAGAAGAAATCATCCCATTATAATCTAAAAATGATGAATAATTAATGTTGGGAAGGTACACTAGACGTATACTAGGATTTTTAAACAACGGTACTGTGTACCCCGAAACCCCGGAAACTCGCGATTCAGTGAACAAAACAGTATTTCCAATTTCAATTAAAACTTACTCATAAAGGTAAAAGTATGTTATTATTTGCTTTTTTTAGTGTTTTAATTTTAAATAAAGTGGTGGTGGTGGTGGTGGTGTAATTTACGCATTCGACAAGTGTCGACATACGAATGTATATTGAATTACTTTCATTCAATACCTTTATTCATTGAAAAGAAAAAATCCATATATCGCTGTTTTTCTTCCAGCGTAAACGCTACACAGCTGTAGAACCCCATGAGAAGGGTTTTTAAATGAGGGATAACGATGTTTTGGAAAGTATGAAGACTGACACAGAATTTCTGTAGAAGCCCTTATAATCTAACAACAAAGACGGTGCAAATTATCATGAATGATCAGGATATGAAGGCAGCCATTTTGACTATTTCCGAATCGATCACATTAGCAAACCGGTTCGTTTTTACTAAAATTTCATTATAAAAATTCATTGTCTATATCATTTGACTGTGATAAAGCCCATCTTTAAATATCACTTACCTGTGTCTCCTATAATAATATACTTGAAGAGATATGCGTACGACATTCTGCCTTAAATCGCCTATCTGGTATTCCTCTCCGTCTACGTATCTTCGATTTTTTTGCCAAGTGTCGATGACGTTATTAGCCCTTGACGCTTGCGCACTGATGCTTTTGGGGCATGCTGGGAAAAATGAACCCGGAAGCCGGAAGTGCCAGTAACAATTTAACATGTGAGACAAAAAAGTTGGTGTCAGGTGCGGAATTGTGTCTTTTCCTAGAGTATATATAGTTAAACTGTATGTATTACCTATCAGAGCTAAACTAGATAAAGACAGGTAAACTACATGACTTTAGCGGATATATATCTTTCTAAACTTATAAACTATCCGCTAATTAGACAGGCGGGCCATCCCTATTACTGAAGAAAAGGTTTTACAAGAGACATCCGCTATCGTATCTATTCTAAATATCGTTCTACTATCCGCTAATTAGACGGGCCATCCCTAGTGAAAAAAAAAGTTTTACAAGATACATCTATAATTATCGTTCTAAGGGGTAGACCATTCTATATCCTGGGGGGCTTGGAAGATTGGTGGCGAGTCATTATTTTTTTCCCCACCTGTTTGCCTAAGAATTTTTTTTTTCTCCTATGCTGGCAACTTTTTTTTCTTTGCTTCTTTGAGATATCAGATAGACCGGTCAGTTTCTCCAACTTGGGGATGGGGGGGGGGAGTGTCAGTGTTTTTTTCCATTGGGCCGACAAAAAGTCACTGACCCCCCTGAATAAAGTTTCGTAGCATCTGACAGTAATAGGGAAGAGCTTTGAGACTTGGATATGTCCACCTCTTGTGTTAGTGTTAGTGTCAGTGTGTGTGTTAGTGTTAGTGTGTGTTAGAGTGTTAGTGTTAGTTAGTTAGTTAGTGTTAGTGTGTGTGTGTGTGTGTGTGTGTGTGTGAATGGGGGAGGATTTTTACTTCTAAAGGCAATGTTTAGGCTATTCACAGACACTTTCAGACAATAATTTACAAACTTTACAAGACAGCTCTAACAGTAAAAAGCAACTACATAAGGTTGAAAAATGTTTGAAATAAAGTTCCATAGCATCTTTGACAGTAAGGGGTGGAGGAAAGAACTTTGATTTGAAACTGGAACATGTCTACCTCTTATGGGGGAGGGGGTTCTAGGGGGTGTCCCCTATAGGCCCTGGAGGATTTTTACTCTTAAAGCCAATTTTCAGGCTATTAACAGACACTTTCAGACAATAATTTGCAAGCTTTACAAGACAGCTCTAACAATTGTAAAAACCAACTACACATAGTTGAAACATTTTTGAAATAATGTTTCATAGCATCTTGACAGTAAGAGGTGGAGGGAAGAACTTTGATTTGAGGCTTGGACATGTCTACCTCTTATGGGGGGGTCCTAGGGGGTCTCCCCTAGAAGCTTTCAAGCTTTTTACCAATTTTGGTGAATCTTATTGTTGGTTTAACGAATGAGTGGCCTCTGGGGTGATGGAGTCCAAGGGGTTCCCCGCCCCCGCCAGATCTGCAGTTTTTTTGTTTCTATTTAATTTAGGCAATTTTTCGGTTATTCATAGCCTCTGAGATATATATCTTGCCAAGCATCTTTTTTTAGAATAGGTTTTCCATGTTATAAAAGTGGGCCTGTAAAATTGGTATAGTGGCATTGATATTGCATGTATAGTAAAGTTGCTGATGTGTTAGAGCACTTTAGGAGGTCATACCTAGTGTACAATAGAAACTTGAATTTGAGTTGTGGTGTCGATACATGTAGTGTCTGAAATGGGAAGTATATCATCCTTTTGACAAATTCATACTGAAGAGACTAGAACAATTTAGATTAAGTTCTTTTTATAAACTATCTAATAGTATGTAGATTACCATTACAAAACCTTCAAGTTCACTTTTGCCCCAAAGTGTAAGATAAGTGAAGCACTGATTGTGAGCCAAACACTTACATGCATGGCATGTTCTGTAACTAGTGTGGTAGCGAGGTAATACATGTATATGTATAATTTTATGTACAGTTATGTTTGAACCCTTACATGAAGTAACATTTAAACCATTTATGAAAGAAACAGAGACAATAACAAATATATATATGTACCACAGGCTAACGAAACTGACTGGTTCCCGACATGTTTTTGAAACTGTTTGTCATGATTTGACAAGTGTCCTGGTTGGATAGGTACGAGCAGGTTGAACAGTATACTCGAACCTGTGCATCATTTCCCTGCCAAGACATTTTTTTCTAGCAGCAGTGGTCCATCTTTTTTTTCCATCACCCACTCATATCCGGATTTTTTTTCAAGCAAATCCATTTTGCATCTTTTTTCCCCCGAAATCTTCCAACCCC
Source organism: Glandiceps talaboti (assembly GCF_964340395.1). Classification (NCBI taxonomy): domain Eukaryota; kingdom Metazoa; phylum Hemichordata; class Enteropneusta; family Spengelidae; genus Glandiceps; species Glandiceps talaboti. The sequence goes on along the minus strand of NC_135555.1, from coordinate 27,233,472 downwards.
CCAGGATATCAAATGGTCCACCCCTAAACTTTATAAACTATCCGCTAATTAGACGTGCCGTCCCTGTGAAAAAAGTTGTGCAAGAATATATCGGATTATCCGCTAATGATCGCACTTAAATATCGTTCTAAACTTTCAAAACTATCTGCTAATTAGACGGACTGTCTCTAGGGAAAAGGGTTTTACAAAGATATATCTGCTAATTATCGTTTGAAACTTTATAAATAATATAAACTATCCGCTAATTAGACGGGCTGTCCCTATAGTGAAAAAAAAAGTTTTACAAGGAAGTGGAGCAGCTGGAGAGAAGACGCGGAGCCCAAACCCTCTATTGTATTGAAAACTATTAATTGCCCTGAGGGAAAAGTAGAATTTCTCATAGTTATCAATCAGGGATAGCTATAAGGTGGCTGGCTCCAGCTTCATCCACTACTCCCTAAGTACAGCTGTAAAACTTTCGAAGTGATATCTTAAAAATATACACAAATCAGGGGAAAGATGGATTGATCAGTAGCAACTGTGCATATGTATACCGCAAAAAAAATATCCACATTTTGGCCGAGTACGTTTTTATTCGGACAAGTTCTCTTTTGTTTTCTATTTGTCCAGCCAGCAACTGATTTTTTTTCATTATTTTGACCCCTGATGTAGATAAACATTCAGAAAATAAATACATGTGTGCCTAGTTAAACAAAACCATAGCAACTGAGCCAATTAGTGTATATTGCAAAAATAATACTTAGTAACAGGGATGATTGGGCTAAATGATTTCTATATCAAAGATAACAACAGAGGATAACAGGATGAGTATGGCATGTTGATAAGCATTCAAAAATTAGTTTCCGCCATTGGTGACATTTTTGTGATGCCTAAAAAGAAAAAAAAATAGTTTTGCTTTGATTAAGTAATGTTGCCTCTTTGCAAAGTATACATGATTAAGGGACTGGTCATTTTTGTGAATATCACATCCTTCAGATCAGCAAGACTTGTAATAAGACGATAAACTGCATACGAGACGATGTATATGGTATAACAGGAACATAGACTTTGTGTATCAAAGCCCTGATGAGTTCGGCCTCACTAAAGGCCAGAGCCAGGAGAAGCAGATGCTCACAGCTCCGCATCCAAATCCAAGTCCGGAAACTGCGACGTTATGGTCGTTACAATAACTAAATTAGGGACCGGTCAGTTTCTCCAGCCTGGGGGGGGGAACACGGTGGATTCTTAAATCGGGCCGACAAAAACTCACTGACCCCCCCCCCCCATTTGTAAAACCAAAAACAGGCTGACCCCCCCCCCCCCTATAATTCTAAAACAAGATGACCCGGCCCCTCCCCCATATATATAATATTCACATGACAGGTATTTTGATCGTGACTCAGTGTGGACTGCTTGACTGTCTTGCATCTACTTTATAAGATCCCGGGTTAGCACTATCATAATTAGAATTATTGACTACACAGGGTAAATATATTCCAAAAGGAGTTTAATAGCATCTTGACGGTGAAATGTAGGGGAAAGCTGGAGAAGGGAATATGTATATCTCTTATGGGGGGGGTCCTAGGGGCCCCCCTTTGTAGCCCTGGAGGTTTTTTACTCTGAAAAGTAAATTTTGAGACTATTCAGGCCCTTTCAGACAATAATTTCCAAGCTTTACAAGACAGCACCAACATGTAAAAAGCAACTACATAGGGTTGAAATATTTTTGAACTATAGTTTGATAGCATCTTGCCAGTAAGAGGTAGGGGGAAGAGCTTGAGACTGGGATGTGTGCACCTCATGTAGGGGGGGGGTCTCCCCCTAGAAGCCCTGGAAGTCTTTTACTCTGAAAAGTCAATTTTGAGACTATTCAGACCCTTTCAGACAATAATTGCCAAGCTTTACAAGACAGCACCAACATGTGTAAAAAGCAACTACATAGGGTTGAAATACTTTTGAAATATACTTTGATAGCATCTTGACAGTAAGAGGGGAAGAGCTTGAGACTGGGATATGTCCACCTCATGTGTGGGGGGGGTCCAAGGGGGTCTCCCTCTAGAAGCCCTGGAGGGTTTTTACTCTTAAAGTCAATATTTAGGCTATTCAGACCCTTTCAAGCAATAACTCAATCCATGCTTTACAAGACAGCACCATCAAGTATCAGAAACTATTCTTTATAACTTACACAGGGTTGAAATATGTTCTTAAAAAGTTAAAAAGTTTAAAGGTCAGCACATCTAATGGTATAATAAGTGGTCTATTTATTCCGTATTCAGAGGCCATCGGCCCAAAGATACAATATACCAATATTACAGTAAAGCAGTATTGAAAAGGCAATGGCACTGTTACATAACACTGTTTACTTCTTTACGTAGTTTCATGGCATGAAATAAGAATACTGCGAGACGTTGTAGTGTATCTACATTGTTAGAAGAAAGTAAATCGACAAAGTTCTGTACAGACGGAGGATCAAAGTAAAATCTAGAAATATATTTTTCCCTATAGTGATTGAAAAATGAACATACTAATAAAAAATGATATTCATCTTCGACTTTATTTGAATCGCACAATAAACAGATTCTCTGGTTTCTTTCAATGCCGTGTTTTCTGTCTGTCTCTATGCGCAGGAAATGTGACGAACAGCGAAACATAGCAAGCATTTGCATATGACTAGAAATGTTGATTGACCGTAAGTATCTTTCCGGCTCCAAAGAAAATTTGTACTCACGATACAAAGACAACTTATCAAGGGAACACACTTCACTGTACCATTGGGAAAACAAAACCTTTCTGAATTTCTCGACAAATATAAACAAAAACTTATCAACATTTCTCACTGTTTGAGATTCCCAAAACTCATGTAGATTACAAGTAAATAAAAGGTTCTTTATGTCATTTACCCAAGTTTTCCTGGCTCTTTCCCCGGATTCTTCAATAATGTATAACATATTGTAGCATTTCTTCGGATATCTATATGATGGCATGTTCAAAATTTTAGCCCAATATTTCACACAACGCTTGGCAGTATACAAGAAAACTGGGTTACGACCGCATTGTACAACCGACATTTGTAATAATTGCCGAAATTTGTAATAAACCGAAATTTGTAATAAAATTGCCGACATTTGTAATAAATTGCCGATATTTGTAATAAACTGACGACATTTGTAATAAATTCTGTGAACGACAATTGTAATAAAAATAGCCGATATTTGTAATAAATTTCAGAAAAAAATGTGTAATAAACCTGCCGAAATTTGTAATAAAAAAAAGTTAACGGGGTCCTCTCTGACTTTCAAAGAAATGGAGTTACTCATTCTAAACTTAGAAGGGATCATCATTACAGGCTTCTTAGAATTAATTTACAACAATTATGTCAGCCACTTGGATCTTTGAGTCTTTGTCAATCAATCAATCAATCAATCAATCAATCAATCAGTCAATCAATCAATCAATCAATCAATCAATCAATCAATCAATCAATCAACCAACCAACCAACCAACCAATCAATCAATCAATCAATCAATCAACTTGTTGGTTGGTTGGCTGGTTGGCTGGTCGGTTGGTTGACTGACTGACTGACTGACTGACGGAGGGATGGAAAGACGGGTGTATGGAGGGTAGCTAAAAGTAATTTCAATCTGTTTTCTAACCTGAGTTCTTAAATCTTACTTCCTCTAGTGTACAAGCGGCGAATGTATGAGTTGTTTGTGATTGTGAAGGCTTCTGAGTGATGAATGAATATACGAACTAGCATCATCAATCCATCACTTGATCAACACTTCGTGCTTGTATGATCGAATGTATATATTTTAATCATTGCGGACAAAGTGTTGGTTGGTTGGTTGGTTGGTTAGCTGGTCGGTTGACTACCAACAAACTGATTTCTCTAGAAATCTTAGAAACGGCGATTTCACAACCCATTTTATGGTGCATTTGGGGGCAAAAATTGAAAGCTTCATAATGGCTTGAGAAGTAATTGGTATGAATAATTTTTAAAAACAAGTTAGTTAGTATATCAATAAGTCTACTGGGACATATTCTTGTCTGTGAGTGTGAAGATTAATATGCATAAGCTTAAAGGCGAATATTTCAGACATCATACATTACGGACACTTGGTGTTATGGATACTGTATATCGCTATATCTCACCAAAGTCTAGCGACACACACACCAGTTTCCGTTTTCGATTATTGTTGGTCTGTGAACTAATTGTACTTATGTATAAAAAGAAACATAATCACTTGCCAATATTTGCCTGATGGTTTTATTATATAAACACAAGCCTATGACAGGCCAACCAACGATAAACTCTGATATGTAAAGGAAGAATTTTGGAGTTGAATCATAGAAGTAAATACATAACAATATAGTTCTGTATCAATTTTTGGTGCTAAATACCGACGCAAAACTTCCCTGGCTTAACTTGTAGAATAAGTTCTTACACAGGGAATTTTAATAAAGTTTCTTAGATCCAGGTGTTTAATTTGTTGAAATCTAGGATTGGTGAAGATGAGGCATTGATTGTAAATTTTTATTGTCAGTTTTACTTCAAATGTCGTTACAAATGTCGGCAATTGTGTTACAAATGTCGTTAGTTTATTACAAATGTCGTCAATTTTATTACAAATGTCGGCAATTGTGTTACAAATGTCGTTAGTTTATTACAAATGTCGTCAATTTTATTACAAATGTCGGCAATTGTGTTACAAATGTCGTCAATTTTATTACAAATGTCGTTAATTTATTACAAATGTCGGCAATTTTATTACAAATGTCATTAGTTTATTACAAATGTCAGCAATTTTATTACAAATGTCGTTAGTTTATTACAAATGTCGGCAATGTTATTACAAATGTTGGCAATTTTATTATAAATGTCGTTAGTTTATTACAAATGTCGGCAATGTTATTACAAATATCGGCAATTTTATTACAATTGGCGTTAGTTTATTACAAATGTCGTCAATTTCATTACAAATGTCGTTAGTTTATTACAAATGTCGTCAATTTTATTACAAATGTCGGCAATTGTGTTATAAATGTCGTTAGTTTATTACAAATGTCGGCAATTTTATTACAAATGTCATTAGTTTATTACAAATGTCAGCAATTTTATTACAAATGTCGTTAGTTTATTACAAATGTCGGCAATGTTATTACAAATGTTGGCAATTTTATTATAAATGTCGTTAGTTTATTACAAATTTCGGCAATGTTATTACAAATGTCGGGAATTTTATTACAATTGGCGTTAGTTTATTACAAATGTCGTCAATTTTATTACAAATGTCGTTAGTTTATTACAAATGTCGGCAATTTTATTACAAATGTTGGTAGTTTATTACAAATGTCGGCAATTTTATTACAAATGTCGTCAGTTTATTACAAATGTCGGCAATTTTATTACAATAGTTGGCAATTTTATTACAAATGTCGGCAATTTTATTACAATTATCGTTAGTTTATTACAAATGTCTGCAATTTTGTTACAAATGTCGATAGTTTATTACAAATGTCCACAATTTTATTAATACAAATGTCGTCAGTTTATTACAAATGTTGGCAATTGTATTACAAGTTTTCAACATCTTTATTACAAGTATATTCGTAATTGATACAAGTCTTTGTAAATATACAAAACAAGTTGTAATGTTATATATAGTGGCCTCAACAACATTTGGCTGTGCTATTATAAAACCTTCTACAAGTTCAAAATTGAAATACACAAAATAATGATTTAATTGAAATGGAGATAAGATTTCATTATTTTAGAGAAAGGGATTGGGGAGACGTTATTCTCCCCTTTTTTCTGTCTTTCATCTAAATCAGAACTCATGAACTCATTCCCGGCTCTACTGGTCAACCATCCCTGAAATCCCTTCCCTATCAGATTTAAAATGATGAACTACTACCTATAGTGCACAGCTCACTAAACCATGCACATCCTCGAAAACGCCACTAAAATAGAATAGACTGACGAAGAAAAGAAAATCACTGTAATGATATAAGGGGGATGCTGTACTCAAACATTGATGGTATAAGTCAAATCGATACACATCAGTGGCGACAAATCTCACAAATTTCATGTAAATGTCATGCAAACACATATTTTCTAATATATTCTGTCGAATAGCTCAGTATCCCCGGCAGCTTGCAAAATATAACAAAACTCTGCTAAGAATTACACAGTGTACATTCATTCATTCATTCATTCATCCATCCATCCATCCATCCATCCAACCATCCATTAATTAATTTGTTCATTCATTCATTCATTCATTCATTCATTCATTCATTCATTCATTCATACATGCATGCATGCATTCATTCATTCATTCATTCATTCATTCATCCATCCATCAATTACTTAATTAGTTCCTTCAAATGAATGGCATCCACCCATCCATTAACTAATTAATTAATTTGTTCGTTCATTAATTAATTAATTAATTAATTAATTAATTAATTAATTAATTAATTCATCCATCCATCCATTTCTTTGTTCGTTAATTCTTTCGTTTGTTTGTTGAATCATTCTTACACTTCCTCATCACATACCATACATACATACATACATACATACATACATACATACATACATGCAAACATACATACATACATACATACATACATACATACATACATACATACATACATATGCGGATTGATTGAAATAATAATAACTTGTTTAATTGTTCAATTAATTATTATATTAATCAATTCAATTAATGCTTAATAAATCTACTTTCGTTTGACGTGATGTTTTTGCAATCTTGTATTTCTTTATTTAGATAACCCATGTTTTAGTGTGAAAGGAAGGACCCTCCTTAATGTAATTTTTTATTACAAATTTCGGCAGTTTTATTACATTTTTTTCCTGAAATTTATTACAAATATCGGCAATTTTTATTACATTTGTCGTTCATAGAAATTATTACAAATTTCGGCGATTATTACAAATGTCGGTTTTATTACATGAAAAACGTGATTTTTATTACAAATATCGGCCTTATTACAAATGTCGGTTTTATTACATGAAAAACGTGATTTTTATTACAAATTTCGGCAATTATTACAAATGTCGGTTGTACACCGCATTCGCCTAATACTGTTACATTTGGTGCATTAGTGGAAACTCCTAGAAATGTACCAGGCTAGGTATGGTCACGTGATTGGCTTTGAACTGTCATGTTGAACGTCGACTGAGCTCTTAAAAGTTTTAATATTCTTATGTCAAAGTTGACCAGACTTGTGCAGGTTTACACGATACCGATATAGAGGAAATGGGGGTGGGCCTCGAAGTTTACATAACGATTACATTACGAAACCTTCAAGTTCACTTTTGCCCCAAAGTGCAATATAAGTGAAGCACTGATTGTGAAACAGCCAAGCATTTACACGACATGTTCTGTAACTAGTGTGGTAGCTAGGTAATACATGTATATGTATATGTATATGTATATGTATAGTTATGTTTGAACTAATAAGTAATATTAAAGAATTTATGTAAGAAACAGGGATAAGAACAAATATTTACATGTACCACATTTCAGATAAGGCTATATGCCATTGTAGAAAAAGGATTTTTTTCTTCCATCACAATCCAAAACACAATGACCACCCCCCCCCCCTATCCAAAATTTTGAAAACAGCATGACCCCCCCCCCCCCACTGCCAATTTCAAAAACAGGGTGACCCCCTCCTACAAATCCACCGCCCCCGGCCGAAGAAACTGACCGGTCCCTTAGTATCGCCAGTGTTAACTTCGAGAGGGTAAAGTTTAGTGATTGGACAATTACTGTATCCATTTGCCGTCTTGATTTCGGCTGAATGAACGAGTCCATCGTTGCCAGGTTTGAGTTTTTGTACGACGACAAGTTTGCAATGCGTACGTTTTTTCTGATCGTTGTGGACAAGTACGACATCCCTGACTTTGATTTCATTTTTAGTATAGCCCTTTGCGACATTGAAACCCTGTTCTTTCAATGCAGTCAAATATTCCTCAATCCACCGGGTGTGGAAGTGTTGTAAGAGGTTTGAAAGACGATGCGATCTCTTCTCTAATACAGTTTGTGCCATATAACTTGGATCGCGTAGTTCGTTGATGTCCAATTTCGTCGTATGGTAGTGTTGTTATATTTCGACCGACGATAAGTTGTGATGGAGTCAAATCAAAGGTAGTGGTTCGTTGGAATCACCGTAAACGTAAGTTAGTGGTCGATCATTTATGACGGCCGATCTATTTCAGCGAGTAGCGTTCTGAGTTCATCTTCGAATATATAGGCATGTCGTAGTACTTTTTTGAGACAGAGCTTTGTGATGCCGATTAAACGTTCCCAAAAAACCCCGAACAAAGGGGCTCTCTTGGGTATAACGTCTCACTGTACGAGCCTAAACGAGGGGGTTCGCGAGAAACGCTTTCACTGATGGTGACTTCATAATTTAATGAAATCCTTCGTATCGCTGCCGCTTTGTATGTTGACGCGTTGTCACTCAGCATGCGATTCGGTAATTATTATTATTATTATTATTATTATTATTATTATTATTATTATTATTATTATTATTGTTTTTGTTGTTGTTGTTGTTGTTATTATTACTTTATTATCCCTCATGGGGAAATTTGTCTTGCAACAACACAGAAAAGCATACATATAATCTTACACGTTAAAAGTAGTACTATGAACAACAAAAGTACGAATACAGGGCCGTAGCCTGACCAAATTGCCAAGGGGGGCAAAACTTTGTCTTGGTGCAATTATGCATTTAAAATTTAGAAAAGTGCGAATTTACATAAATTTGGATATCATTTACATAATATATATTTTAGCATATGCAATTAAATATCACATGTAAGGTCAGAAAAAATAAAAAAAATGCTGGTCAACGGGTAACCTAACCCATCACATTGGGTAAATAGGTCGATTTCATTTTTTCACAATGCTTGACAAGGATAAAACAAACCATATATAATGACAGCAAAATATTTCAGGTCAAGTTTAGATAGAACTTATTCAGTCATCTTGATACTATCTCATGCAATTTGTCTGCATAGCTACAGTTATGAAATGTACACAATTTACCGTTAAACAAATGGTGTAGTTCCTCGCACCCTCTCTTCTCAAAAAATGTTAAGCCCCGCCAATTGAAACTCAAGCATTATTTTAGCCACCCCTTCTCATGCTTCCGTCACCTACACTACAGTGGAGATATAAAATCATATGGTACAATGATGCATTGGAAGGAGACAACTCCAAAGGTGAAAAATATGAAAATAAGACAGTGTAGGAGGCCATTTAGAGGCATAAAATATCAAACCATAGACATAATAAAATATTAGAATTGAAACAATTATGCTATGTATTACATATTATCTGGAAGTGTATTTTGTTGTGGCAAAGCTGAAAGATATTATGCGGATGTGTACATGGTAAATGACTTCTCCTGAAGTTTAATTTCGTCACAAAAAATCCCGAATAAAGAGCAAAACATTTCAAGACTTTCAGACTTTTGGTGGCCCAATGGTCATAAAGCTTAAGTTTGTTCAATTCTTTTTAGTGCACATTGGATATTTAATCTCAATTCATGCTTGTATGCAACATCAGAGCCAAGAAAACCACTGTATAAGATATAATATAATTTGGAATAGACTCAAATGTATATTGTTACATGTACTATTCAGAAAATATAAAGAAATATCCTTAATTTTGAAAAAAAATGCGAAGCCCGCATGAGGATATATTGCCCATCACCAGAAAACATATATTATGGGTAGGTCGAACAGCTTTTTCATTTTTTCTGGCCACATGTCATATCTTTCAAAGTAGTTGCCGAAAAGATGTCACACTCAAAGTAAAAAACATGGATGGTGCTTTCTCAAATAAGTAACACAACAAAATAATCATTTTCTTTACCCAACACCCAAAGCTGTTATGGCCTCGTTTATGTTGGAACCCAAGATGAACTCAGTGAATTCTCCTTGTCATTATCATTATAATGCTAATGGAAATTGAAGTTTGGATTTTGATGTCGAAGGTACAGCTCTGTTTACAAATTCAGGGCCATTCTTTCCATAGCAAATTGTCGCTTGAAAATGAATTGTGTAATAACGCTAGTGTCAGTGTGCAATGGGATAATTATGTCAAACAACATTTTAGCCAAAGACAACGTCGAACACAATTATTGAAGGAAATATCTTCAAATAATGGATCTTAAACTGCGTACCTAGTTTAATAGTTTTTCAGGGCCACCAAATATTCCAAAAAGAGATATGCCGTTTTATCAGCATGAAATGTTTTAATATAAGGATGTAAATATTATTATGTATTATGTAATAATAACAATGTAAATGAGATCGAGCGCATCTTTGGAGTCACGAGTCACTGCCTGCAGCATAACAAGCAACCTCACGTTGAACGACTTTTTCCGTCTTTTTTTTGAGTTTCACTCGCTGACATTATAATTGTGACTTGCTATCTTCAAATGAAGGAGACTTTCAAGACTCCTACTGTTACTCGTAGAAAATGCACAGTGCATGTACTTTTGTGCATGTACTTTTGTACTTTCCCCGCACAAAAAAAACTTAATTTGCTGCAAAATGTTACAATTTTTAACTGGACACATTTTAATTTGAAGTTAAGCCAGCATACAATAGCAATATCAGATACACATTAGCCATGAGTCAGTGTACAGTCACTTTAGTGAACTATCCATTGAAAATGTGCATGCTAGGAATCGTCACGTAAATAACAATTTTAATAGCATCGCTATGTATTCAAAAAGTAGCTTTTTTTCTTGCTTTTTTTCAAAAATCTCAGGGGAGCAGCTGCCCCCCTTGCCCCCCCCCCCCCGCAGGCTACGGTACTGGAATACATTAACAACTGTGTAAAAGACTACATAAAAACACTCACATTTCCTTTACATTCTCTGGTTAAGTATTCTGATGGCAGAAGGTACGTAACTGAACCGAGCACGACGTGTTCTCAAGGATAAAATTCGATACCTGCGACCCGAGGGAAGCATTTCAAAATACTGAACTAAAGCATGGGAAGGGTCATTGGTAATTTTTGTGGCTTTAACAAGTGCTCATTTTCCATATAATGATTTCATGCTTTTACATTCAGTTCCACATATTTTAGTACAGGTGTTAACAACTGTCTGTAATTTGTTAACATTTGAAACAGTCAATCCTCCAAACCAGCTTAGAAATGAAAAGGTAACTACACTCTCAATGTTACTACAGTAGAATGCTTTCAGTATATCTCGTCTAATATTCAGTGATCTCAGTTTACGCAGTAATCAACGTCTAGCAGCAAATCGACGAAATGCGCGAAGAAATGCACTTGTTGTCATGTTATCTACTAGTTATATAAAGCGTACGCCATGTGTCGTAGCACACGTAAATAAACATTCATAGCGTGGGAGTTACAGTGAATGCAGGACGATCGGTAATGCCTAAGACAGGTATAGTAATGCCTTGATAGGTGTTTGATATGATTGTTGTCGGAGACATCAGAGGTCATTTCAACTTCAAAAATATTTTTGTAAATCTCATAAATGTCAGTAATATCATCGCTTACAAGTTACATAAACAAATGTTGTATATATCTATCAACACGATCATATATCCCTTGTACCAATATTAGTTACAACCCACTTCCTACACGCTGAAATAAAGTACAGTATTCTGATTTTTAGCCACAACTGGAGGGTGACCCTAAAACGAATGACAACCCGAATGACGGAAAACGAATGACAGCATTTCCAGTATGTAAACAGTGGAATGACAACCTTTTCTGCAATCAATTAGTTCAATGACACCCTGTGCACTGTAAAACCAGTGAAATGACAACCACCACTCTATCAAATAAGTAGAATGACAGCATTTTCAATGCTTTGGAACTGGAATGACAGCATTCCAGTATGTAAACAATGGAATGACAACCTTTTCTGCAGTCAATTAGTTCAATGACACCCTCTGCACTGTAAATTCACTGGTTTTACAGTGCACAGGGTGTCATTGAACTAATTGATTGCAGAAAAGGTTGTCATTCCACTGTTTACATACTGGAAACACTGTCATTCCAGTTCCAATGCATTGAAAATGCTATCTTTCAACTTATTTTATAGGGTAGCGGCTGTTATTCCACTCGTTTTACAGTGCAGAGGGTGTCCTTCAACTTGGAAACGCTGTCATTCCAGTTCCAATGCATTGAAAATGCTATCTTTCAACTTATTTTATAGGGTAGCGGCTGTTATTCCACTGGATTTACAGTGCAGAGGGTGTCATTCAACTAACTGAATGTAGAAAGGGGTGTCATTCCACTGTTTACATACTGGAAATGCTGTCATTCCAGTTCCAAAGCATTGAAAATGCTGTCATTCCACTTAATATATAGAGTGGTGGCTGTCATTCAACTGGATTTACAGTGCAGAGGGTGTCATTCAACTAACTAATTGCAGAAAAGGGTGTCATTCCACTGTTTACATACTGGAAATGCTGTCATTCCAGTTCCAAAGCATTGAAAATGCTGTCATTCCACTTAATATATAGAGTGGTGGCTGTCATTCAACTGGATTTACAGTGCAGAGGGTGTCCTTCAAGTAACTGAATGCAGAAAAGGGTGTCATTCCACTGTTTACATTCTGGACATGCTGTCATTCCAGTTCCAAAGCATTGGACATGCTGTCATTCCACTTATTTTATAGAGTGGCGGCTGTCATTCCATTTGTTTTACAGTGCAGAGGGTGTTATTCAACTAACTGAATGCAGAAAAGGGTGTCATTCCACTGTTTACATACTGGAAATGCTGTCATTCCCGTTTCAAAGCATTGAAAATGCTGTCATTCCACTTATCTTATAGAGTGGCGGCTGTCATTCCATTTGTTTCATAGTGCAGAGGGTGTCATTCAACTAACTGAATGTAGAAAAGGGTGTCATTCCACTGTTTACATACTGGAAATGCTGTCATTCCCGTTTCAAAGCATTGAAAATGCTGTCATTCCACTTATCTTATAGAGTGGCGGCTGTCATTCCATTTGTCTTACAGTGCAGAGGGTGTTATTCAACTAACTGAATGCAGAAAAGGGTGTCATTCCACTGTTTACCCACTGTAAATACTGTCATGCCAGTTTCAGAGCATTGAAAATGCTGTCATTCCACTTATCTTATAGAGTGGCGGCTGTCATTCCACTCGTTTTACAGTGCAGAGGGTGTCCTTCAAGTAACTGAATGTAGAAAAGGCTGTCATTCCACTGCTTACATACTGGAAATACTGTCATTCATTTTCCATCATTCGGATTGTCATTCGTTTTAGGGTCACCCATAACTGGAGTGACTCCTCTCTCTCTGCCTCTGCCTCACAACAACCTGCCCTTCTAATGTGCCTAGCCACATAGTTATCCAATTGCAAACTTACAAGTAACACATTCCCGTGACCAAATGATGACTTTTCAGCATATTTATAAGAAGAAAGGAGATAAATCATTAGCTTCTAGTTATAGGGGAATTACAGTTACACCAATTATTACAAAGATTCTTGAAAACATGATCTGTGTGATGATCCAAGATAAGCTTATTGATATTCAGAACCCATTACAGCGTGGTTTCACCAGTGGTGTTTCCCCATTGTTTAGTACCATCCTTTTACAGGAAGCAATCATTGAATCAAAATCTCAGTCTAAGAAAATGTACCTTGCTTTACTCGATGCTAAATCAGCTTTTGATGTTGTTATAATCATTTCAGTCTTCTGCATAAGTTATACCTCTCTGGCATCAACGGACCACTCTGGCTATTGATTGCAGACCTACAAAGGAACTCTATTACACAGGTCAAATGGAAGAACCAGCCAGCTTACAGATAATATCGTAATCTCCCAAGGGGTGAGACAAGACCTATGCAAACTTTATATCAATGTCATCCCCAAGAGTAATCTTGGAGCTCATATTAGTACAATCAACTGTTCAGCTCCAACTTGTGCTGATGAAGTCATCCTCCTTACCAACAATGAAAGTGATCTCCAGGTATTGCTTAACATCTGTGAAGTCTATAGTCAAAAAGAAAGGCATGAAATCCAACCAGCAAAAAGTACTGATCTCTAAACTGACAAGAACTGTATAAGCTTTCAATTGAACAACAATGTTATCTCAAACCAAGAACAAACTAAACATCTAGTCATCATTAAAGACCAGTGCTTGATATCTGCCAAACAGACTCTATCTGAAAATATTACCAGAGCCCTAGCGCACACTGTACTCTCTCATGGGATCTGGCATTCATGGTAAGAATGGTCTTGCCCCAACAACCTCCATACATATCATTAATATTTATGTTGTTCCTGTTCTTCTTCATGATATGATATGATATGATAACAGATTTATATAGCGCCTGGTATCCATTTAAAATGTTCACTGGCGCTTTACAAAGTGTCACTTAAATATGCTCTCTCAAAAAAGTAGGTCTTTAGCCTAGATTTGAAAATTTCAGTACTTGATGCTGAACGAATATGACTTAGAAGATCATTCCACAAGGTAGCAGCGGCATATGAGAAAGAACGATCACCATAGAATCTGAGTCTTGTTCGTGGAGTTTTAAGAGAAACTTTGTCACTTGAGCGGAGAGATCTGGTTGGTTTATTAAGTTCGATGAGTGTAGTGAGGTAGTCAGGTGCGGTGCCGTTCAAAGCTTTGTAGGTAAGAAGTAAAATCTTGAATTTGATTCTATATATTACAGGGAGCCAGTGGAATTTCATCAGAATCGGAGAAATGTGTTCATGTTTCTTCACTTGTGCAATTAGCCGCGCAGCAGAGTTTTGAGCTCTCTGCAATAGATTAATGCTGGATGACGGTAGTCCAAATAATAGGGCATTAGCGTAATCAAGCTTTGAGGAAAGAGTAGCGTTGACAAGTTTTAAACAGGTCTGCTGGGAAAGGTATTTACGAATGAATCCAATGCGGCGAATATCGAAATAAATGCACTTACAGAGTCGGATGATGTGTTGTTTAAATTCATGGGTGCTGTCGAACCAAAACCCAATATTGCGAGCATAATCCACTGGATGTATGGTACTGTCCCCAACGCTTAATGACTGAATGTGATTTTGGGAACGACTGAATCGAGATCTTATGTGCAGGATTTCTGTCTTGTCATCATTTAATTTTAACTTGTTGGTATTCATCCACTTCTTGATATCCAACAGGCAGTCCTCGATCTTGGACGTAGCGATGGCTGTCTCTCTTCTTGTAAATGCCAGGTAGAGTTCATTATCATCTGCATATTGATGAAAATTTAACTGATGATGTCGAATAAGTTGTCCAAGGGGTGCTATATAGAGAGTGAACAGTAGAGGCCCAAGTACAGAACCTTGGGGTACACCGAATCGGAGTGGACATGGAGATGATTGATGACCTTCGATGACAACTTCATGGACTCTAATTTGTCATACCAAATGCTACAGAAGCTGAAAGTCTGGAATCTTTCTACAGGAAAACCTTGAAAGAGCTGTTGTCTCTACCAACAAGAACACCTGATCCTTCTCTATACTTGATTGCTGGAACACTTTTGATTATTGCTATAGTTCATGAGAATTCTTACGGCTTTTATTAACATTTGCCATAAAAATCACAATATTGAATACAATATAATTATTCGTCAATTAGCCACTAAAGCTCCAAGCAAGTCAAGCTGGGTCACTGAAATCAGGAAGCTATTAACAATTTATTCATTGATATCATTGACAATTTAATGCCTAAACAAAAATGGAAAGCTATGCTTAAACAAGCTGTTCTTCAATACTGGAAGAATGATCTGTCTGTAAGAGCTAAGTTTAATATCCTTCACTTCGATACCTTGACAGCACTGATTCATCCTTAGAGCAACCACATCCAATTATATTATTGCATATATCTCTTCTTGTAGTCGCGACATCCGACACATTGGAATCAGACTCCATATTCTGACTGGGACCTATACACTTCCATGTAATGGGGTTGTTAATCCAATTTGTAACTTATGTAACCTTACCCCAGAAGATAATAATGAATTCCTTAGGAACCGGTCACTTTCTCCAGTCGCGGGTGGGGGAGGGGGGGATTTTGATGGCCGACAAAAAGTCACTGACCTATCTGTAAAACCAAAATCAGGCTGACCCCTATCAGTTGATTCTTAAAGAGGATGACCCCCATATTACCATATTCACATAACAGGTATTTTTTTATCGTGACTCAATTTGGACTGCTCGACTGTCTCACAAATACTTTACCAAGATCCTGGGATAGCACTATCAGATAACTATTGACAACACAGGGTAAATATATTTAAAATGGAGTTTAATATCTAGACCGTGAAAGATAGGGAAAGCTCGAGAAGGGAATTATATGTACACCTCTCATGGGAGTCCTAGAAGTCCTGGAGGTTTTTTACTCTCAATAGGCAATTTTGAGACTATTCACACACTTTCAGGCAATAATTTTAAAGTTTTACAAGACAGCACCAAAATGTAGGGTTGACATATTTTTTCAAATAAGGTTAATAGCAGCTTGACAGTAAGAGATAGGGGAAGAGCTTAAGACTGGGCTATGCACATGTCCACCTCGTGTGTGTGTGTGTGTGTGTGGGGGGGGGGTCTTAAGGGGTGTTCCCTAGAAGCTCTACAGTTTTTTTTACTCTTACAGCCCATTTTTAGGCTATTCAGACACTTTCAGGCAATAATTTCCAAGCTTTCCAAGACAACACCAACATGTAAAAAGCAACTTCATAGCCCATTGGGTTGAAATATGTTTAAAATAAAGTTTAATAGCATCTTGATAGTAAGAGCTAGGTTGGGTGAAGAGCTTGAGACTGGGATAAATTATGTCCACTTCTTGTGTGTGTGTGTGTGTGTGTGGGGGGGGGGGGGGTTCTAGGGTCTCCCCCTAGGAGTTGTAGAGGTTTTTTGACTCTTGAAGCCCAATTTCAGGCAATTATTTCCAAGCTTTACAAGACAGCACCATCAAGTATCAGAAACTATTATTCATAACTTACATACTTACATAGTCGAGTTCAATACTCAGTTTAATCTCAAACTCCTTTGCTTCTTCCCTGTAAATATCATTTCAGAACAAGTTATTATCCCGGTTCCATTCACCTAAATGTTGCCAATAATCAGTTTAATACATCCTTAACGTTATCCTTTTCTAGTACTAAATTTGATTCTTGGTTGAGAACTACTGTTGTGTACATCTTAATAAGCAGTCATCGGAGATGACTCAGCCCCGCAATGGATGTTTTCAGAGAATTGCCACAAGTCATGGTAGTGTAATGTATTAGATTGTATGAAATATAGTGACAATGGCACTGTAGGACAACTGTTTAATTGACTGAATATTTGCATAAATTTTTTGAATGTTTATTTATTTGTCTATTAATCCCTGTTGTTATCTTTCCAATATGTGATCATCTGGCTGTTGTTATGAGTGTGGTCTAGTTGCTAGGCACATTTACATACATTTTTTGAATGTTATTCAATTGTCTATTAACACATATCATTATCTTTGCAATATACCGAATGGTTTGGTTGTTGCCATGGGCGTGGTCCTGTTGCTAGGCACATTTGCATACATTTCTTGAATGTTTATTCAATTGTCTTTTAATCAGTTATCTTGCAATATGCATGATCATTTGGCTGTTGCTATGGGTGTGGTCTTGTTGCTAGGTTTATTCACACGTTTTAAAAAATTTTGTCACTTGTCTAAATATCAATTATCTTTGTGAAAAACACCACCGTTTGGCTGTTGCTATTGGTGTGGTCATGGTTGCTAAGGAGATTTGCATACATTTTTTGAATGTTTACTCACTTGCCTACCTGATGATGTTCTTATTTGACCAAAACACACTGCCATTTGGTCGTTGCCAGTGGCGTGGTCATTGTTGCTAGGGCCAAAATGTATTACAGAAAATCTGCAGAATAACAGTTCTAATTCAGGACAATCTGCCCAGTAGTTTTGGAGTTTAACTTTTTTGACCAAAAATCATGTTTTTTGACACAAAAATGGCTCTAAGTTAGCTAAATTTCATCATATCACAAAGCAAATTGACGTGCATATGTAAGTCATAGTTTATTATCCATTTACTAAGTTTGAAAGAAATCAGTCCATGAATGTCCAAGATATGACTCCAGACGCATGGATGGACGGACAGATGGACGGAACCCAATCTATAAGCTAAATCTAATATAAACCACCAATATTTCTTACTGGATTTTCCACCTGATTTTGAGACATTGATGCACTGTTTAACTTTACATTCAATTTGTTTCTGTTTAATAATATTTTGTGTACACTTCTTATCATCCAAATACTTCTGCCATAAAATTTGACCATATTCACTATTCATATTATTGTTATTATCATGAACCCACTGTCTGTGTTTTATATTTGATTTCTTTCTGACATTGATTGCAGCTTTGATTTCTTTATCAAATTATGGTTTACATGAGCTTTTTATTGTTTTTTTCCCTTATGACTTCATGGCATGTTTCAATAACAGAGGTTAGCCAATAATTTCAAAGTTCATCACAATCATGTTGATTTGAGGCCAAACTAACCACCGTGTCAAGTGAGCTAAGTTTTGATTCTAAATTCACCCAGAAGTACTTCCAGTCTGTTTCATCACTTTAGTTTCTGGAATTGTGATGGTAGTGTACATTAAATTTCCTATATCAAAGATTCTATCCTCATCTACAAAGGGTTCGTCTATTTTATGCCCGAAATTATCACTTGTCAACATATCATAGTCTATAACAGATTGTTGAGTATGTCATAGACCAAGTCCATTTTCCAATGCTAATACTATTGTTATTAAGTAAATTCAAATTAAACTCATCTATCATTGAAATTAATTTTTCTCCATTTTTGTTTAGAATCGTATTTCTAGATCTATCCTGTATTCTACCATTAAAGTCCCCTAGTAATAGAAACTGATCATTAGATTCCCTTAGCTTGATAATATTGCTGTGTAACTCAAGATATAATTCATCCACTGTATCTTGATTTGTATTTTCTGGAGGAACATTATACTAATCCTAAACATAATGTTTGTCTCTCTTCAACTTGCAATTTTATCCATAATCTTTCAAGATCATCATCTTTAATTTAGTATATATATGCTGCACTAGTTTTTGGTAGAATTGTACATAATCGTAATTTAATGGAATATATTTCAGAATTGAGCATCTATTTTGTTGATAAATTAATTATTATTAACACCATGGTTATGTTAAATATGCATTTAAAAAAAATAGCAAACATGTGATATGGCAAAAGTGGCTGCCATCGAAGGCAGCGGCGTATATCACCCATGCGTAGGAGCTTGGTAACTCTGGCCATGGGCAGTACCGGGTACTTTTAATGATTTAGTAGAGAGCCACCAATGATCACAGATCAGAGTATGGCAACTCTGTCAAATATTACTATACAAACAGTAAGAACGACAACTTATGATAAATCAAAACTTTAATTTTGTACTGTAACTGTATAATTTTACAAAACAGCCTCTGAAAACTAATTATCATGTTGTATATTTGTTCAAAACTCAAGTCTATAATTTATACATATATTTACTCTAGAGGCATGTCACCAAAAAAATCATTCAAAAAAGATTCATGCAACTCTTTTGTATGTACAGGTGAAAGTTTTTTTTTAAAATGCAAATAACAAGAAACGTATGTACAAAATCTCAATAAGCTTCAATAAAATAATTCATTTTGGGATTATTAAATGAGATATATATTACTTTAATGGGAAAACTTGATAAATATTATTTTGTTTCCAATCATTTGAAGGATAAATACACTTTAAAGCTGCTTTATAATAATTTATAATGATTTATGATCAGTCTTAATCTTCCAACAAGTTCTTAATACACACTTTTCATAGAATTTTATGACAAGAATAAACTGTATGTATTTTTTATACCACCTCCGAAATTAATTTTGGGCTGAGTTTCCAACAGTACACACTTGGAATAGCAAAAATTGTAAAATAATAGTTGTTTACACTTCAATTTGTATCAATCATGAAATTAAGGATAAATAATTATTTTGAAGAAATAACACATTTTACATAGTATTTCACGACTATAATAAATGCCCCACCCCCCACCCCATGCCAAACACTTTTGAACAATACTGAAGAATCACCAGTGACTTTTGCATGGCATCTAGACCTTTGTTTTCTGGTCTATAGGAAAGTGTGAGGTATAACCTGCAACTGGTAAGATATTCATAAAATGATTATGTATCTATGAGATTTGGAGTGTTTAAATCTTTTTGTACAGAAAAAAAACATTATGTAAGAAAACTTCCTTGAAGTAGGTATATGGTAAACTACACATATATAATTTATCATGTACAAATACAACAGAAAAGTTTAAATTGTCAATTCTTCTTGTTTGGATTGTATGGACTCCTCACTATTGAAGAGTGCTTCAATTGTATGTTCCACAGGTTGTAGCTCAGTTCTATTTTCCATCAAATTTACTCCAGTATGTTGGTCATCTAAACTTACTGCAGTATAAAGTTCCTCAGTAGGTACTTCCATGGATTCATCCATTGAATTGACTTCATGAAGTTCCTCTGATGGCTGCTCTGTTTGGTGTTCTTCTGATGTTACTTCAATTTGGTGTTCCTCTGAGTTCAGTTCAATCAGATGTTCACCAGAATTGCTTCCATGTTCAAGTATCAAATCTGTATCTTCCTTGTGTGTCTTGTCACTTCCTGAATCACTTGGGTCAAGTCTTATTGGTAGCTTAATTCCTCTTATAACCAATTCCTCTTCAGATGCCTGTGCTGGTATTTGCACATTTTTCTCTATTGGAATATCTTCATCAGCTATCATCATCACAGTTTCTTGAGTGAATGATTTGTTAGCATCATTCATAAGAAGTGACTTGACAGCTTTCTCATCTTCAGTTGGGCTCTGAGGCCTAGTTGAGTTTGGAAGTAAGCCCATGATAGGGATGGCTGTCAGATCTGAATATACTTTATGTGGTGACTGCGGTGGTGGGGTCACAGGAGATGAAACACAGTGGACTGAACGTGGACTCTGTAATGGGGACATGCTGAATTGTGTCAAAACTTGCTGGTTTGGTGACACTGTCAGGAACGAAGCATTGGATGGGTTTGATACACTTGATGTGTTGATGAATGATCCAGGTGGTAGGTAAGCTGTGATTGGCGTGTAAGTTGGATTGTAGTTATTCAACTGAGACTGTGACATCTGATTCAGTAATGTTGGCTGTGAGACCTGGGACTGCACCATGGGTAACTGCAAAACCACTAGAAGGAATTCATAGAAAATAAACATGTGTTTACATTCATTAGCATCCACCCAATTGACTGCCACTGCCACTGACAGTAACCCACAAGAAAATAAGTCTGTACAGCACAGGAAAATATGGGGGTTATTATAAGAAATAAAATAAATATTTTACAAGATTGTGAAGAATATGTACCAAAATATGAAACACCAAGTTAAGGCTGCTTTCACAAAATCTTGTTAGGGGGGGTCGGGAGATTTTTTGTAAAACCCTAATTTTTTTTCAAGTACCCCCCCCCCCCCCCCCTGCCAAAGCCCCAAATATTTCAAGTATCCCCCCTACCCGAATAAATTTTCAAGTACCCCCCACCTGAATAAATTCTTTTTGGAATACTCTTCCTGTGCGTTAACAATTCCATACCAAGTACAAAACTGTACATAATACACTTAATTCCAACTTTGTCCATTATATATATAATCAATTTGTATATTGTGTATATATATACACAAACACCAGTTAAAACAAAATGTTATGTTAACCAGTGCCTTTCCAAACAACATATACTTGTAAATGAATTACACTTTGAATAACTCTTGTAAAATGATCAGCAGACCAACTGAGTCTTTGTTTTCTGTTCAATATTGTATTAGTACATTATACTAGTAGTGTTACAGTTGAATGTCATTTTAGTTGTATTTGCAAATAGTGTGATGCACATGTTATCTAAAGAGAGTTTTATACTGTATTGTTCCAGTTCAGTTTCCTAAATGTGTGCTAAAAGAAATCAAATTGGTCTAAATAACACTGAAAAAACTCTTAATAAAATGCATTGCCATGTATCCCGTTCTTGTTTGATGTAAATTAGTTCAATATAATGTCAAAAGAAAATAGATGTATGACTCAAAAATGCCAGCCACATTTCATCTAACAGAATAGGAATCAAGTGATATATATCAGTGGTAATGATAATTAAGATGGCCCTATTATCATATATTGAGAGTTATGTCAAAGTTTATTTATTTATCTCTATATTTACAAGTAATAGTATATTCATGCAAAGTTGAAAAGTATGTGCAAAAAACTTATTTTACTTTTTCTCTGTTAACTCAGCTTGTGAGATATTGTCTTCTGTTTCACATGTAGCAGACGTTGCCAATATGCTAATTTTAGGAAATATTTAGAATGTGTTATTAAAAGTTTATGTTGAAAATTATAGTCATATCTATAGGATGAAAAAATATCTTGCACAGAAGTTTTTGATACTTGTCAAGTATGTTTTAGTGCAGGTGTATCTTTTACATTTTGATGGCAGGCTGAGATGAACCTTTTCCAACTCTTTTTTTTTTTTTTAACTTCCAAGAGCTGCAAATGTAAAATGTTGTCTGTCATATTTGTCTATCATTCAATACTAGTAAGAATTTCCACGAAAAAGTTACATATCATAGTGATAACCACAAACCAAAACACAGTCATGTCACAAAGAATATTTTCAGTACAGTGTAAAGGTAATTTCACACATTAAATGAACCAAATTTCAGTAGATAATAGTGTACATGAAAGACACTGGTATTTTCAGACAAAAAACAATCTGTACCACTCAATTTGCCCATTTCAATTTATCATTACATTAACAGTTTATTAAAAGAAAATTAAAATTTGACTGTTTTTGTTTTTCATTTTACTAACTTGTGAGCAACTGTTGTTTGTAGCTGCTGTTGTTGTTGTTGTTGTTGTTGTTGTTGTTGAAAAAGGAAGACCAACATTTTAAAAGCTTATTTTCCCATGTTTGAAAAGTCATGATGTCAATTTATTTTCAGGTACCCCCCCCCCCCACACACACACACTATCCATATATTTTCAAGTCCCCCCCCCCCACAAGTTTTTGTGAAAGCAGCCTAAACTAGAGGGAAAACTAATGCTAATATTTTACTTTAGATGACTGCGTTAAGCAAGGATGTGTGACGAGTCCCACTCTGTTTAACATCTACATCAATGATCTAGTCAGAGAATTGGCGAGAGATCAAGAAGACTACAGCCCACATTTAAACAACTGCAAACTTCAAAGAAACTTCAGCTGGTACAAGTAAAAGGTGCCCCTAACTTTCCAGTAAATGTTGAAACATGAAACATTGTTAGTGGTTTGATTTTGATTGCGTTTCAAAAAACGAATATTCGAATTTCGATATCAAAAGACCCTAAACACTAAATTCCAAAGTAACGTAATTTCAAATGTTGATTTCTTACACACGTATTCATGGTTTGAAATCACATCAAAAAACGAATCACATCATTGATTTCCTCGAAGAGCTCTGCTCTACCGCCTGTCTACATAATATCATAGTACTACTACTACTACTACTACTACTACTACTACTACTAGTAGTAGTAGTAGTAGTAGTTGTTGTTGTTGTTTTTACAGTGAAAGAATGTGATGCTAGTTTACATGTTGATAAGTATGGGTGAAGTAAGGTCACGCACGGTACATGTGCTCCAAAATCGATATCTATGGTTTCTTTAAGTTCTTTATTCGCAATAACACAAAATAATAAATAAAAATGAAATAAAAATAATGAAAATGACAAATGCGACTGGGTGTTTGAAGATAGCTAATGAAAAGCTAGTAGGTGTCCAGTCACCCATTCCCCCCCCCCCCCCTCATGAGTTCAAAGTTCTTATGTCTAAGATTTGCTTCTTTTAAGAAAAAATACGAAAGTACAATTTTCCATGGCTACTTCGTATATTGAACTCTAAGTTTCCCTCCTGTCTCTTCCCTTTAGTTTAATAGTTCAGATGTTGCAAGTGTCGTCACAGTACAATCTTTGACCTTTCAAAATCTTAGCGAAGTCGTCTATTAGCAGAAAGTTTTGTCAGATAACTGTCCTACTTGAAAATATATACTCGCTTTATTTCATTTTCTTTTGATTTTCATTACCATCCACACAGAGACAAAGTGGTTTCATTTTCTTTCCAAAAAAACGATCCGTGCTCATTGCAACCCTACCATTGTGCCGTATCATCTCCGACTATGATTTTTGTTTTTGTAAAAAAAAAATCTGGACATATTGAAGAGAACTATGGCTAGACATGTGTGACAGTGAGTTTTTTGACGTAGGAGCATCGTAACGTGTTGAGTGTACTGTGCTGTGTCCATATGAACCTGTGCAGTAATGTTCCAGGTAGACACAACAACGAAAATTGCAACATTAGTTTGCCTCTTTTTACGTTCATTGCGACAGGGTACATCATGTGTCAAAATAAAAACAATCAACTCGCACTTTTTTACTATGGCGGAAAGCTAAATATACAATCGGACTATGAATGGTTTTTCCAAAAAAATTATCATCATGCTGAAGTTAACTTGCTTTTTATTTGTTAAAACACCATTTTCAAAGCAATTTATAACTTTTCCAATGTTTTGTGGCCACATCCATGGGGAACCCCGGTAACATTTACCGACTTGATTTATTGTACATCACTCCCTGGCCAGGTGGGTTCCCTTACTTGGCCATATGGTTATTTTAGAACAACATGCATCTCTCTCTCTCTCTCCGTGTATGTTGGCAAAGTTTATGACTGTCATTTTTTCTAAACCAGAAAAATACCAATGCCTCTTTTGATTCCATTTTTAGTAAAAATTAAAAATCCTTATAGCGATTTTGACGCACGCAAAATGAAATGAACTCTTACCCCTCCCCCTAAACGAAGGAATTACGTTTGGTATGGCTCCTTATGCCTTCATGCAGGCAAATTCACTCAATCAAATCATCTTTTCTTCCAGATGTTGGCAGGCCATGGTCTTTTAAATAGCTTTTGAGTTCTGATGCCTTCCATCTATTGAGAGTTTTAAATGTTACTCTGGATTTTGATTGTTCGTCAGACACTATACTATTGCCCATTGCTGATCAACTAATGCAAAGTGTATGCCCCCAAGCAGTAGATCACGCGAAGAATATGGTCTATACTGAGAAAACAAAAATTATGATCTAAGTCAGCTAAATTGCATCATATCCCAAAGGAAATTGACATGTATATGTAAGTCATAGTTCATTATCCATTCACTAAGTAAAATGGCTCTGGGCACAAGGATGGATGGAGCCCAATCTAATATGGCTAATAAGAAAGGATACATTTATCACGTCATGAAAAAATTATACAAGAACACAATTATCCTAGCTCATGGACAGATAATTTAAACAAAATGAAAGAAGAATTATGGAATTTCAAACATCAAAAATGCCACAAAGGAACACTTTTTGAACATTTGTAAAGATTATTTCAATAAGAAATTGACCAAAGACAATGATAGACAAGACTCAAAGCTCAGAATTTACAAATTGTTCCACACTGACAAGAGTTTATGAAAAAAAAATTTTTGAAAAAACCCTCCCCTGATTTTAAAAAGTACTAAGTCATACCAGTCGGAATGCAGGTACGCGATTTGACTGTTAAATGGACTTGCGCAGGTTTTTTGCACATGTTTTTTACAGTCACAAGGTGGTTTGGACCGGGGACTGACTGGTTCGTACTATTTGAGTACTAGCTATTATCCATCCTGCATTTGTCATGTTTGTGTACTTGTAAAACTGAAAACAGACTGAACCCCCTATCACTTAATTCTAAAACATGATAACCACCCCACCCCAATATATCATATTTACATGATAGGTATTGATTGAGTCAGAGTGGACTGCTTGGCATTGTCTCAAATACTTTAAATATAAGATAGCATCATACTAAACAAGCCATTGTAGATGGCATAGTCCCCCGCTGTTTGGGAGCTATTGATCCCTGTTTGGATTGTAACACTTCTTGACTGTCATAGGTGCAATCACAAATTGACATGCATATGTACCTAATAGTACACTGCCTTATACCAAGATTGACTGAAATTGATCGGCTCAAACATATCTGCCAAATGGCTCCAGGCATGAAAAATCATAACAGAATGGCTGCCTAGCAGTCCTGTTGGATCATATCATGACACAAGTTGACATACAAATTTAATATACATCATAGTACATTGTCTGTCTTTAAGGAAGGATGATAAGGTTTAAGTTACTTGGGTAACGATCCCTGGCCCGTAGATCTGTAACATACATTCTTGACTTCACAGGCCATTAATTCATTTAGCAATTTGCTGTTCAGTTTCCATTAAACTACAAATACAGACTTAAAAATGTCTAGTGAATTGATGTATAACAAAATCATTGCTTGGTGCAATAAAAATGCCAAATTTGATCAAATATTTGGAAATAAACTGGTGAAAATTTCGCTGAGTGCTGCCTGGAAATATATTTGGTGTACACCCGGAACTAACTGTGACCTAGACACATTCAAAACAATATACAATGATACTATATCAATGTTTAATTGCAATGAAAATAAGTGAATGTACCAATTTGACGTATAAAACTGTGAAAATGGTACAATATTGACAACTTTAAGTCAATCAATCAAATATAATGTTGATTAAATCCTTTTATGAAGTCAAAATCATCTAAAAGAATTTTCAGGTATAGAAAAATTTGTAGGTATAGGAAACTTTGTAAGTTTCATTAATAAGTTGGCATATATATATGAAACACCTGTTTTGAAAGCTGGGACAACAATAACTTGACCTTACATAAACTACACACTTGGATTGTTAAATCAAGGGTGATAAGGCTAGCTTGAATTTCAAGCCATAAACGTGAGATGGTTCATAGGTGTCTGTGTTTAGCTTGAAATTCCAGCCACAAACCTGTCTCTGTGGTTGGTTGGAATTTCCAGCAACAAACCAGAGATGGTTCATAGGTCTCAGTGGTTATCTGGAATTTCCAGCAACAAACCAGAGATGGTTCACAGGTCTCTGTGGTTGGCTGGAATTTCAAGCCACAACAAGAGATGGTTCATAAGTGTCTGATGTTGGCTGGAAGTTCCAGCCACAAACAGAGGTAGTTCATAGGTCTTTGTGGTTGGCTGAAATTTCCAGCAACAAACCAGAGATGGTTCATAAGTGTCTGATGTTGGCTGGAATTTCAAGCCACAAGCCAGAGATGGTTCATAGGTCTCTGTGGTTGGCTGGAATTTCCAGCCACAGACCTTAAAAATCACCCATATTATGCACAAAGTGGTGAAGAAAAATAGCCTATTTCCACTTTTTTGTGCATATAATGACCATGAAATTGACCATTTGGAATGGTCAATGTATTTTGGACTCAGTTTTTTGACATCACATCACAACAGCACTCACACAATATACCTCGAAAATAGTGTGCCCTCTAACGATAGCCAAATTTTGTTGTTGTGAGTCAAAATGAGAAAAACTGGGATTTCTTGTGAGTCACCACATAGTAAGAGATGGGGGGAACACCAAATTTTGGTGCGTCACCAGACTGTGTGCATCAGTGGCGTGTCAAATTGGCTTAGAGGGCACACTGCTCGAAAACCAATACCCAAACACTAAAAGCAATACATCACCCAACATTGAATTTTAACCTATTGATAATTTAAGTTGAACAACTAAAATGTAGGAATGTGTAACATGTTACATATTGCATATATCCCTATCATGTACCCAGAATTACTTCCAATGTAGTTCAGTGGAGAGCATGTGTATCAAACTATGTGGTATTCATTGTATTGCAGATTCAACTGCTGAAATAACCCAGCTTTCAGCAAGGTATGATCAGCACCAGTTTGAGGAGTACATCTTACCCAGGCAACCTATATCTCAGATTGCATCAGAGAAGACTCACCTCATGATTGTAGGAGGAAAACTATGCTACAAGGGCCAACCAGTACAGTGTGTACCAAAAGAGCCTTGTCTGACAAAGTTCTTAGCTTTTTTGAAGAATGTTCATAATCCCATCTTAGTTGGTCATAATTGTCGGTTTGATTGCTATTATTTAATATTAAATCTTTACAGGATACCTCTTTACTTGACCAATTTCTCACAACTGTGGCAGGTTTTGTTGATAGCTTAATTTTATCTTTATTTAAATCTATTTTACCAGGTAGAAATTCTTACTCTCAGGAGAGTCTTGCTAACGATTATATAGGCCAGATATATGATGCACATAATGCCACAGCTGATGTTATCATGCTACAGAGGTTGATTGAAACATGTAATGTATCACTGTCAACTTTGTTAGAAAACAGTTTTACATCACACTGGATAGTTCAACACCAGCACTACAAACATCAAAAGTTGTGTAACTACACTACCATCAACAGTTGTGTATAAGTACACTACCCTAGTTATACAGTCTTGTTGATAACAAAGTGCTTAGCAAATCTATGGCTCAGAAAGTAGCAGGGTCTGGTTTGTGTTATCGACATCTTCATTTAGCATACCAGAGAGATGGTTTCAATAGCTTAAGGGATTTATTTTCTGAAGATAGTGGTGGTACAGTAAGAGTTACCAAGTCTGACCACATCATAAACAATGTTTGTAACATAATTTGATAGTCTACATGAGATATGTAATAAGAGTAGTGTTCATTTCCACTTTTTTTCCAAGTAATAGGGAACAAGTTTGCATGATCATTTGTCATATAACAGGGCACCAGTCCCCAAGTTTTACATAGATAATTGACTATACCTTGTCAAGTAAATTTTAAATGTTTTAAAAATCAATTATAATAGAACTTATTAGAAGAGCAGTATGTTGAAAGAGATTGCAAATTCTTGACACGCTGTAATGCACTTTTTTCTGGCCTGCTAGAAACCATACATAGGAAATGTGTGTAGCTATAGCTAGAGAGATACATTAGTATTTGTAATAAAAAGTCAGATTGTTCTCTCAGTAATGTTCTGTGTTTGTAACTGACTGATGTGTGTAGAAGTGCGAGGATATGGGAGCTGAAAACAGTTGCAATCATGCATATTGTGTAACATTACAATGAATAGTTTCACATATTGAAAATTGCATAGGAATGCCCTATGCTCAATGTTCAGTATACACCTCAGACTGTATATCTGAGAGTAAGCTAGGGGGCCTTGGAAATATGGCAAAATATGGCATATATCTGTGTCTGTAACCTGGGGTGCGTTCGGTAGTCAAAACATTTTGTCATTGTTTGGCCAGGGCGCCCTGGCCCTGCGCCAACTGTATTTTGCATGTTGCGCGTGAAAAACAAAAGATGGCGGCACATTCAAATAGAAGATTGTCGCATTTTGTGTACATTCAGCACTCATCACTGAAAAGACGATGCACATAGTTAAATCACACCTTTGCAGTACTGTCAGGATACTAGAATGCCTAAAAAAGGCCTGTTATTTATGCATACACTATTTTTACACTAACGAAGTGATCTTTGACCTGTGACCTGACCCCAAGTTTATCTTGCATCGCTCAATGTACGTCAAATCGACCGTACCATTATCCCAACGGGTATTCGTATTTCTAAATACCATTGCCAATTGTAAATGACCAATTCCATGAACTTTTTTGCAGTGCTGAATCAAAACTAATGTGCATTAAGTAATCCTACACAAAAACTCAAGTTCGCCGATGAAGTGAGAATTCGTGGCCGCCATCTTGGCTTTTGGCGAGTCACCTCACTCTTCCGCCTTCCTTCGTCCCGGGTCGCCCGCGAAAAACTATGACAATTAGTCATTCGGGAACAAAACGTTTTGAAACGTCCGCGGGCGCTTTGTGTACCGAATGCGCCCCTGGTTCCACAGTAGACCAAATATTGAAACTTGGTGAGGGACAGAGGGACCTTTGACCTGATATAAAAGGACCACCTAGGCTCTCCAATTTTAGCAAAGATATTCATTTGAACTGACAATAGCATTTGCCAGATATAAATGTAGATTTATATTGAAAAATAAGCATGGTGACATTGCAATTTTATTTTGGCAAAGTGATCTTCATTCAACAAAATTTCAAAGAAATGGCAAGACTAGCAGAAAATTGGTGGTAAAAACAAAGATTGTCAATTGTAAAAATTGTATTCACAGTTCTATTGGACAATTGACCAATCGCCCTGAGCACTGTAGCCACGCCCCCTTAGTTACCGTTGCTACTACGACAACTTCGCACGTTTTGCATGGTTTGTCGTAGGCAAAACATGTCGTCCAACGTGGCGATCGCTGAAAAATACTATTCATAATTTGAGAGTTCTTTATTGTTCCACTGCCACCAAGGCAAAGATGATGTATCATAGGCTTTCCTATGATACATCGATGGAAACAATTTATTTTAGTTCGGGTAGTGTCAATTCATCAAATTTTATCGAAGTCTGAGAAACCACATGGCAGATGCATGTTGAATAAGATTTTACATCATAGCCGTCCCCGTTCCTGTACAGCTGGGTACGTATTTATTTATTTCACTGACGTTTTCATTGATTTTCAAGTTTCATAGCAATACTATTTGTTTTAAAATAAATTCCACTAGGTGACCGTGATAAATCATCAGATGAGAAGTAAACTAATATGATTCACCGTTGCACCGCTACGATATAGAATATTATGAATAACAAGTTTGTTATTGACGAAAATTTTACGTTATGAGAGGTCACTTGTTCGACTTGCAGGATACGATGTATCAAAAAAATGAAATAAAGCGTCCTGGCCTGCATGTGTAATTTGTTGACGTACATGCAGTGTAGAGGCGTACAGTAGGTAAACTGGGAAGGCAAAAAAAAAAAAAACACCCCTTGAATTCACAATTTTAAATGTCAGTCGTGACGACCGTTATAACTGCAAAACTCAACGGTTTTCTAAAATAACGGTCCCCATCAATTAATCATTCACTGCACACGACAACGTAAGTCAACTGCAACGTACCATATCATTTCTTGATTCTAAATTCTATTTCTTTCACAAGCATTGCACAGTGAAAAAAAAGAAACATTAGACTTGAAAAAATAGACACTCGTTTAAGTTTACCTCAAACAGTACAGTTATTTTGCAGATTATTACTGTCAGATACTCTCAGAGTATCAATTTCTGATAATCATAATCGATTAATCATAACAATAACTTATGGTAATAAAAAAAACGTTCTTTTCTTTCTGAAGTCCAGTTGATCAACAAATACTTCCTAATTTTATGTGTATTTTTTTCTATTTGTATATTTATTTCAAACTTGCCTAGTCAGTGTTAACTTTGTGCCACTAAACAAGTTGTAGCTCTCCAAGAATGGATATTTCTTTGTCTGGCATTTACAAGCAATCATCTATTAACAGACACCCCACACTGACAAAAGTGAACCAATATGAAATGTGAAGCCCAGATATTTCTTTTTAAATAGCAAATATATAGAGACGCAAAAAATAAATTCCTAGACCATAGAATTTGTAAAGTTCGTTTGCATACAACTACACAATAGTAATTGACTTTTGAATGACTTCAGAATGTCAATCAATCTCGGCGATCAGTCAATTATACTATCGAATTGGCTTGGAAACCTTTTAAACCTTTATTATTTCTAAAATGTATTAGCTGCTCTTTGATATTTCTTGAAATCATTGCATTTGGGGTAGTATTTTACACCATTTTGCTCTATTTTTCTGAAAATTGTCAATTTCAAAATACTTAAGGCCCCATGTTTGGGCTTGTTTACATGGAAACATAACACGGTGACCCCAATTTTTTATATCGTTTTTTTGAAGATTCATGTATCAAAGATCGTGTATGCCAAATTTCATGAAATTGACAACAAGACTTTAAAAAAAAGTCTCATTTTGTAGTACATCTCCTTAAGCTCTGCTGAGCTGTTGCTGACAGTGACGGCAGAGCTAAAATTTATCAGTTCAGACAAGGTCGTGCCACTGTAGAAATGAAGTTTTTCTTCCATCACAATCCAAAATGCGATGACCAAAATTTTCAAAATAGGATGACCTCCCTATTGCCAATTTCAAAAATAGGGCAATATTTCAGGTGTTTGTAAGGTTTGTGATGAAGATCGATTGAGGTTGAAAGAAGAGGAAATTATTTTCCACCTCAGGACTTTGGAACCCCATGGGATTAATAGATTATTGACATCATTTCCTACTATCTAACCATGCTTATTCTATCTTTCTTTCTTGTGTTTTGGGGTTCTATTTGGTGCACATAATTTTTAGATCTCTCTTCATACATTTCTTTAGCTCTATTTCATAACACAGAGATATTGTCAGGTGATAACCTACTAATATCTTGCTTTGGTATCCTTTGTGAAAGAATATTCAATTGAAACATCAGGATTTAAATTATTTATCTGAACTGTTCTACGTAACTCATTACTTTTGAACTCATATGTATGTACATGTATGTATAGGATGCCACTGTAGAAATGAAGTACAAACAGGTAACAGGACAAATGCCCCCAGACAAATGCCTCTGGTAGGACTATGGTGCACAATTCGACCAAGAAAGGCATGTCTTTTAGTGTTACTTAGCATTTCTAATGTGGTGCGAATGAAAGGCGTGATTTCAGGTGGTGTACTTAAAATATGGTTTTATCACTTTTATCGTAATGCGAATGAAAAGACCAGGAAGGGTGTGATTGCTCTGAACAATGTTATCGTTATCATCATCAAAGTGTATGTAAATAGGTATCCAAAGTTTCCGACTTTTTGCCTGGAAATGACATAGTTTTCATAGGTGATTAAAGATTTGTGTGACATTTTTGACAAAAGTACAATATTAATTACGAAAAATTTATTTTTTTGGAAAAATTCTGGAAATTGTCATCACAAGGGATAGCGATTCTAGTGGAATCATGTTCCACTATTTAGAAGTTGAAATTGACAATGACAATAATACATGCAGTACTAGTGATGACGAAGAAGATGTTGTAGTGGGGGATGCTTGTATTGTACCATATATGTATGAACCTCGACTACAGCCAAACAACAATCCCCACCTGCAGATGGTCATTGACGATGTTATTGTCGACAGATTAAATAATACTGACCAGTAAGTTATGATAATAAAAAGTAGATATTTTAAATTAGCAGATGAAGGAAAAAATTGGAAAATTTCGAAAGTAGTTGTCCCATTGAGATCATAACACTGTAACAGTAGTACTATTTAGTGGGGATATATCGACTTACTGACTACCTGACTACATAGTGTGTGTACGTACGCTAACTGTGTTTGAACTGCCATTCATATATTTCATGAGAACGTCTATGTAATTGAAGGTCTGATTGGTTGTTAATCTTTAAAGGATTTTGTGAAATCATAATTACCAGAAAAAATCAGAACAGTTCAGGAACGGCCAAATAATTTATTGACGGTGAGCACTGAGCATACACTGCGTTCCAGGGTAACAGGGCGAGGTCTACCGCTAGAGCACCCTGTACAGTTCCGCACGACATGTGACTAGACATGCTCCGGAGAACATGCTAGGAAGATAGTAGTATACAGCCCGCCGAACCTCTGGCTCTGTTCTCACTCTCAGTCACATCCAACTGCTCTCAACCTTGCGAACAATGCATTAAATTTTGCATTTATAAATGATTGGTCTTCATTCACTGACAAGGAAACCAAAGTCATACAATAAGGTCACGAATATGTCTAAAAGGAAGTGCACTGTACTATATTACCGTTGTACGTACGCGTATGAGCATCATGGTATGAGTGTGTTTTGTCTTTGTTATTCATCGGCGCGGTAAGTAAAAATCTCCATTATGTGGTACCAGCTCGTAACGTTATACTTGTATGTTCTTTGAAAGTGTAATTTATGTTTCTTATCAGGTATATAACTTTCAATTCAATTCAACATTAGGACTCATAATCACAGCCAACAAAAGAAACGTCGTTGTTTCTAGTGTTGTAATATGTAGTACACCAGGATGTAGCATCTTATCATTCATTATCGTTTTTCGTGAGTTTGAGAGTTGTGCATTACTAAGACATCATTGAAAACGTTTGGAAACTCATCCTCTGTATGTTGAAAAGCAAGCTGATTAGAACTTACTTTACCAATGTATGTATGTATGTATGTATGTATGTATGTATGTATGTATGTATGTATGTATGAGCTAGGGTATGTATGTATGTATGTATTATTGTATGTATGTATGTATGTATGTATGTATGTATGAGGGTATCTATGTATGTAGTAAGAAATGCATACGGAACGAGTGAGACAGTCTGAATTAATTAGATGCAATCCGACATTTTGAATAAAAATTCTTTATCAAGAAATTCAAGGCATGACATAGTAGGTTAACACCTGACTATATCTGAATGTTATGGAATAGAATATGTATGTGTGTGTGTGTGTGTAATATATGTGGTATGTATGTATCCCGGTATGTATGTATGTATGTATGTATGTATGTATGTATGTGTGTGTGTGTGTGTGTGTGTGTGTGTACATACGTGTATCGTGTATGTATGTATGTATGTATGTATGTATATTTTATATATAGATCTATGTATGTAATATGTGGGCACAAGTGTGCATATCATATTTATTAGTATTATTGTAGTCACTATGGTGACAAATCACTTTGTCCCAATTTCAACTCGTCCCATTTCAATTTATCTCATTCAATTCATCCCAATTTCAACTCACCCAGGTGTCAACTCGCCCCACTCCCATTTCAGTGCATCGGAATTGTGAGCTAATTGTTTGTTTTTATTTTTTATTATGTTTAATAAAAAATCTGTCATGACAGTCTCAAGCCATTAGCCGTCCAAGTGCTACAATCCTGAGGGTTTACCTGGCGAACTCGGGTGTCATAAACTTTGTTTGCATCTCTTAAGCTGTTTGCAGTGTTACTTATAATAGCCTAATAGAATTGATAACAATTGATATAACAGAGAGAATAGCTTTGCCTCATTTGATTTACTCCTTAGAAATGATCTTACAGCTGTTTACTTGTGTTATGTAAGAGCCCCATCATCACATTTGTAAATATTGGTACTCTTTGATAACAAGTCCACTTGCTTGGGTAATGGCTTGTTCCTGTCATGTTTCTTACCAAAACAATGGAGGGATAAAAGTCTATATAATGGGTGCACAATGTTTTCACATCTACCATAACATCTTTAATAACTAAAATCAGGAGACACAATCGTGACCACATCACACTAAACCTAATGCAACTTCACTGACTTCCAGCAATTGATCCAGCCAATCTTTGTTGTAGTTTACCAAGATGAACGATGGGCACAAAGAGCAAGGGAATAGGTCTTTAAATACATCATTTTAAGGCATATTTTACACATAGGTTTCTTAGTCTGTCCTATCAGTGCATTCCCAATTTTCATACATGCACATGAAAATCATATTGTAAAGATTTGCAAATCACTTTTACTTCATGATTTTGAAAGGGATTGAGACGAGTTGAAAATGAGGTGAGTTGAATTGGGGCATGGATGTATTACTGGTATTTGAAATTGGGATGAGTTGAAATGGGACGATTTGAAATTGGGGCAAAGTACATGTAAATTGCAACCTACTAGTAATCATTTTCTCATTTAGACATAGCACCCATTTTCATTCATGACCACATTGTATTTGGTTGTTTTATATATTATGAAACCTCTAACGCTATTTTTTCCATTTGTATGTTATTTGGGAGGTGAGGGGAAATTAGGCTCAGACTGTTGCGTAAAATGTGACCCTCCCCCAACTCCGTCGTGCTAAAAAGTGGCCCTTCCTAAAACATGACCCTCCCCCTAGTCAAAACATGGGTTTAATGCTGTCAGATATATGTAAAAGGACACGAGTCCCAGAATCACTGGTAAGGACTTCATCCTACCAGTGCCACCAATAGTGAAAGTTTTAAAGGCATTTGCTAATTTCCCACTACTACCACCATGTGGATGTGTGTGGAGGCACTACATTGATAAACACCCATGTTTGGATCTCATTGGCTGAGTTGCAGGCTACAATTCAACTCCAAATGATTAGATTGACACATTCCTAACATCATCTGGAGCAAGGTCAACATTACCACAAATTATCATTGGTATCTTTAATCTTACCCAACTGATCCTGTTTTACACCTGTGACACCCACTCCTCTCGTCACACCACAACTGACTATTAGTATTAATTCATTACATGGTTGTCATGTCAGTAGCAATTTGATATAGGCTGATATCATGGATACCTAACCCTAACCCTGAATAGAAGCAATGGGATTTGGAACCAGTGGCAGCGATGGGATGACAAAAAACCCAAAAATAATACATTTGGCAATGCATTGAGTCAAAGTAAAATGTGACCATCTCCCTAAATCCGATTTTCTACAATATGGGCCTCCCCCAAGGGCCAAATTGTAAAGGGTAACGGCAACCACTAATTCCCACCCCCTTGTAAATTCTGAAGGCTCCCTTACATACCCTGTCCACTGTTGGCTCGCAGTACATTTCCATCCATCAACAGTTGATTCAGACCACTTTCAGTCCCCTGTACTTGATTCCTCTGTTTCGTATCCTTGATTACATAGTAGTGGGTTGGTTGCCCTTGTTGCTGAGAACTCTTCCTCTCTTCAACTTTCCTTTCCATTTTATGAATAGAATGGTTCATCTTCATCTCCGGGGAGTTGCTAGCAGTGTCCGCAAGTAGTGCTAAACCTGGATACTGGGCCTGGCTAGTGTGGATTGATTGAAGATCTGGCATTGCGGTCTCGGTCGTTATGACGCTACTGTGTTGTTGTGGTCGCGTAGTTGAGGTAAGCACTGAAGTGGGAATTCCTTGCGGCAAATTTCGGGTATCTATCCCCGCGTTTATGATGTTGTCGCACATAGTAACATTACGTGCACGATGTTCAACTGAATAAGGAGAGTATCGATGCCGGTCACGGTAATGGTCATTGGTCATGACTGGTCGTGATGGGTTGCTCATTTGACGAGAATTCATACTCGACACTCTTTGACTTGAAACACTGTTGTTTCGATGACTGCCAAGAAGTTCGCGGAAAGAAGGGAGGTGTCCGTTTGTCGGGTGCTGCCTGTAAATTGGTTGCCGTGAGCTGCTGCCTACTTTCTGCACATGAGAGCGAGACTGCATATTCGGATGTTTGTTGAAGAGGTAATTATTCTGGACAGCATTTGCTGCTGCTTTTCGTCGGCTTGCTGCAGTTGAACGGCGAACGTGAGGTAACAGATCTGGACGAGTTTGTAAGAAATAGTTATGTTGAAATTGGTGCAAATCGCTGTTGTTCCCAAGATCAAAGCCGTCGTGACCTCTGGCAGCTGGTACCTTGCGAAAACCATACAGATTAAGCTGGCGGACAAAGCTGGAGAAATTCTGTGTCTTGAACATGCCGAATGCATCATTTAACACTTCGTCTTTGAAAACTGAGCTGTTGACGACGATGGACTTTCCAGTTGGTCCCCACATTATTGATCGGTACTTCTTTTCGGTGCATAATTTCCAAAGCTTGGCTGGAAAATTGTTGCCAGTTGCATTTGCGATGTTTGAAGAAATATTGACGGGGTAGGTTTGTGCCCCAACTGCATTGCCATTTTGGGCATGATAGTTAGCCGTATTCGAAGCCATGTTTCTTCCAACGAAAAATGGAAGATTGGAAAAAAAGATAAAATCGGAAAAGAGCTTTTCCTGGTTCGACACTTCTGAAGAGAAGTGTTCGCAATTTATGAGGTCAACTTGAAATTTTAACTGAAAATGTTGCACGTGCTGCATTGATACGACTAACGATTGGTCAATGAAGAGGCTTTTGTTATCTGATTGGCTAGAAGTTTATACGTCAGCTATCGATATTTAAATTACTTTCAATATCATGAATATTTGGTGTTGCACACTTGCACTGACTTGATTTTCAAACTTTGCGATGCGACACGAACAACGTGCAAAAGTTGAGTTACGACAGGGACGTATAAACAGGTTCTAGTCAGGGCGCCAAGGCTGAAATTTTGAAAAAAATTGCCCGGCTTGAAGTACAAATTTTGGCAGTATATTTGGTAGATGTTGCCCCTCTGGATTCTCTTGCGCAAACTCACAGGAGACGGTTTCCTTGAGTGTTTCCTTGGTAACATTTACATTATTTTGAAGGAAGCTAAACTATAAAAACGTCATATCTCGTGACCCAGAAATGGTATAAACATGATTAAAGTATGTTTATATATATTTTAGGGGGAGGGAACTCGAAGATTACATGACCTTTTCGATTCAAGCTCAGGGTCATAGTCAAAATTCAAGGTCAACTTAATTAGTTGCACTTTTATCGAAACATTCATTGAAACGTTTCTGTATACTTCCATTAGATATGACTGGTAAAGCTGTAAATCGGTCAGAAAATGGCCAAACATACAATCTTTCCGAAAAACGCGAAAAAAATATATATGAATCTTTTCTATAGCTAACATCAGACATGATCTTTACAGATGAAAATCACTCAGAAAATAGCAAATTATATAGTCTTTCAGGAAAAATACAACAAAGGCATATACTGAGCTGCTTTTATTACAAACTTCTGTTACCAAGACAACTGGTATCAAGATCAAAAAAATATGAAGGTACTGAATATCGCAGCGTACCAAAGTGCTATATATGATGCAAGTGTCTATATATTGGTTTTAGGGGACGGGCAGCACACTGATC
Organism: Glandiceps talaboti; assembly: GCF_964340395.1. NCBI lineage: Eukaryota > Metazoa > Hemichordata > Enteropneusta > Spengelidae > Glandiceps > Glandiceps talaboti. The sequence goes on along the minus strand of NC_135555.1, from coordinate 27,194,694 downwards.
ACATGATCTTTTCGACCCAAGGTCAAGGTTATAGTCTAATTACAAGGTCACCTCAATTTTTCACTTTTATCGAAACACCCACATAAGTGTTTTGCTATAAACTATTGCAAACATCAGATAGCAAATCAGATAGCAAATGATATAGTCTGTCATAAATTTTGTAGCAAAGGCACATTTAGGGTCAGCTTACTATGGGGTAAGGGAATTGTCTAGAAACAGGTTCTGAAAAGGAATGACGCCTGTACAACCAAGTACTATTAAGATAGTTATACGTCACCTGTCACCAATCTCGCATTCTGATTGGTCGAGAGCCCTGCAGATACACAGGCGTATTTTTCACCAACAGCCGTATTTTTGCTTGTTGTATCACGTGATCACTGCACGTCCCCTTGTAAACAAATCTAGCAGACAACTAGAGATCGAGCTATAAGTTTAACCAGCATTTCCAATGCCAAATTTGTTGTCAATCGAACAAAATATCACCGTTGTATACATTGTAACAAGTCATTGAACTGCACTTTTCATGTCACAGGGAAATAGTCAAAAAGCATATCACGAACATTTATGTACATTTAATGCAATACAGTACGCAAAACAAAGACGCACTCATTTTTCAGCTGATGGTTATAACTCATAAGTTTGAATATACATGTATCGCTGAGTGATATGCAAATAGTAAACATTACGTCATACTACTGAGCAAACGCGCACTCTGATTGGACAATAAAGTTAAGACTGACATGTAAACAACCGCACTGCAGTCATTAGAGAAGTACGTAATAGTACTAATACTACGCTCAACAGTATATATAACGCGGAAGTGATTTTGTTTTAAAATGAAACAGCATTTTTAGACATTCAAGAATGAATTCATAGTCGCAGGTGACGTATAAGTATGTTATTTGCCAAATACTGTTCCACATCTTGCTGCTCGAGGTAATTTTTCTGGTAAAACGGAGAGCCGAACCAACAAAAATTACCTCTCTTAGCAAGATATGGAACGGTATTTGGCAAATAACATACACCTACTCCTACTTTATACGTCACCTGTCACCAATCTCGCATTCTGATTGGTCGAGAGCCCTGCAGATACACAGGCGTATTTTTCACCAACAGCCGTATTTTTGCTTGTTGTATCACGTGATCACTGCACGTCCCCTTGTAAACAAATCTAGCGGACAACTAGAGATCGAGCTATAAGTTAGTATAACCAGCATTTCCAATGCCAAATTTGTTGTCATTCGAACAAAATATCACCGTTGTATACATTGTAACAAGTCTTAACTGTACTTTTCATGTCACAGGGAAATAGTCCAGTGACGGCGAACGCACGGTCGTCGCGCGATCGTAAACATGAATTCCTAAATTTATGAAGGATATAAAAATTACTACCACAGAGGGTGCAGAACAACAAAGCATATCACGAACAGTACGCAAAACAAAGACGCACTCATTTTTCAGCTGATGGTTAAAAGTTTGAATATATCAGTAGTATATAAAATGGGGGTTCTGGGACAGTGAAACGACAACCCCCATTTTTCACCTTTTTTACTTAAAATAAATGGCTTAATCTATATTAAATTTGTGTAAACACCAAAATAACACTGTAATTTCACCGTTATTCAATGTCGTTCCACTGTGGAAGGGTTTGAAGGACAATGAATGTCTGTGTGCTATGACAATGAATGTCAGTGCAGCTGATCGGTAGTGTAAACAGTCTATTAATACACCAACCCATTGTTTAATTGAACGCCTTGGTAGGTTTAAAAATAAACTCATTGTGTATGACGTCATTGTGTGTGGTGTCGACATTTATTGCATCATCTTTCACCTCTGTGAGACTTATACAGTCAGTATGAGAGTAAATTGAGATTGAAGACAATACAAAAAAAAGGCAGGTCTATACAGTAAAGCAGCAGTTTTTACAAGTTTTTATTTGAGTGATGGTAATTTTTTTCAATGATTGTTTTATTTTCAGTGATTGTTTTATTTTTAAAAAGATTTGATGCCAATGTAAACGCCACCAACTAAATCTTATCTCTGGATATTCTGCATTCCATTTATCCCAAAATCGTTTAAGAATTTGCGTGGTTCTGTGAATGTGCTTTTGTTTTCAACTCTGGTATTAGAGCAGCTTCTTGATATTTTCCTAAGTATAATAGAATTGCTTTTATGACCACACTGAAGTTGAGTGATCGATATCGTGTTGGTTCTACATGAACTTTTTTGATTGATAAAAATAGTCTCGTAACAGTTGATAAAAGATAATAATTGAGATTATACCTCTTAAAAACTATTTTAATGTGGTTTATCGGATCATAGATATTTTGACTTTTTCTTTGGTCATGAAAGCTTTCATCTAAAGGTTTGTTAAACGAAGTACAGCAATCAAAACAGTGAAACCTTCCATAGATGTTACCACAAATGTTTTTACAAATATCTTCATGAGGTATATTGAATCTTCTACATATGTTACAATGTATGATGTTATACCAGTTCATTTTGTCCCTTGCTATTGAATCACAACAATCAGAACAATGGGATTTTCCAAACAGTATACCGCAAATGTTAGTACAATCACGGGTTGCATCTGTTACATCTTTCCGTTTACATAATTTACATATTTCCATTTTATATATTTAAATATATTTTTTTTGTTAAATAGACTAATAATATTCCACCACCAGCTAAATAAACATATTGATATAATTTCATATTTTCCGATGGTCGATAATACTCGCTAAATTGGGGTTCATTTTTAAGACGTTCGAGACCTTCAGTCTGTGGATGATATTCTTGATATAAATTTAAATTTTGATCAGTCAGAACCAGATTTTGTCTCTCATGAACATCTAAATTTTTTTGTTTCGCTATAAAATCCATTACTTTTTGTCTATGTTCTAGCCATACTTCACGATCTTTATTGAAATTTTCCAAAGCTAAATCATGTCTTTTCAATTCTTTTTCATGTTCTTCTTTTGAATCACCTGAAAGTGTTTTACCTAAATAGCCAGCTCCAACAAAGGCAGTTACATTTAAAACGGCACCACCAACCATCATCGCAATTGCCGCACCCATTTATGTATATATATGTAGATTTATAAAGTTATTCTTTTTATTTATCCTTTGTAAGGATCAACTGGTAACATATTTCTTTGTTCTAACATAACTTTCTCTAATACTACTCCACTTATAGCTATTGCAAGAGAAGCAAACTTCTTGAATGAAACACTTGTTTTAGGACTGTCTGGAGCCATCGTTATAGTCTTGTCAAGTATAAAACTATTAGTTATTGTTAAAGCAGATAAAACTGCACCATCATAAAGACCATTCACAATTAGTTTAGTATAGTCTGTCATTGTGTATATATAATATAATATAAAAAAAAAATTATTCCATTTCAAACAGAGCATTATTTTTAATTGGCTGTGGTATCGTTAATTGTTTATTTTCAACTGGTTGTGATGTCGTTAATTGTTTAGACTCTTGAATATCACTTGATTGTAAAAACCACTGTCTTTTATAATATAAACCAGCTACCCCAATTACTAGTGAACCAAGAGTTAATAAAATCATAGTATTATTGAATTGCGATCTTACATTGTCGGACGGTGGGGAAAACTGAGTTGGTTCTGTCGGCTCTATCGGTTCTTTTGTCTCCATCGATTTTAATTTTTTTGTTTCAGCTGAAATTACTGATAATTTTTTACCCCATGCAACTCTACCCGGACTTTTAGTCTTACTGTTTGTATTCACAGTCTCTACTTGTGGCTGTGTTATAATACAAAATATTTTCTTTTCAAGTTACTTTATTTTTTGAAACTCTTTTTAATCAAGTCAAGTTTCAAGTTGTTTTCAAGTTCTTGATCAATTTCTAGAACAACTTCTTGATCAAGTTCTTGTTCATGTTGACTCAAGTCATTCTTTTCAACTTTATTAAAGTCATTTAAGTCACTCTTTTCAATAGGACAAGTATGTGTTGCAAAGTTAATATTATTTAAAATAGTAAGACCACCACTTGTCAATGCTAAAAGAGGACCATAACTGTATGCTAACTTTCCAGTAAGTTGTTTGAATTGATTCATAACAAGAAAATTATTCTTCAAGTCATCACTTAATTTATTCACATTATGTACTGGAAGCACAAGTCCTACTATTTTACTAATCCCACATAAAACTCCATTTACAATATTGTCACTTACGAGAGAACTGTAAGTGCTTTCATATATCTTATAATACTTTTCAATTTCTTTATCGTTCGTTTTTTCAATATATTCGAGAGTGAAATGTTTTCCCAAGAAAGCTTTTGATTGTCCAGCAGCAATGATACATAGTACTCTTTCTCTGTATTTAGCTATTGGAGACACCTGTTCTGATGTTGTTGATACTGGTATTGGTTCAACTGGCTGTAAAATATCTGTCAATGTCTGTTCCATTTTGCTATATAATATAAAAATACATTTTATTTTATACAAATAGTAGATAATAATTAACGCAATAAATAACCATAAAATATCATTGAGTAACATTATACCAGATCTATACTATAAGGTTGTCTTAATCAAAACACGAATTTGCTGTAAAGTGTAAGGAGTATATTTTAATTGTTTTATAAATTCACTACTTTCTTTTTTATTTAATTCCATTCCGTAGTTTTCAATTATCTCTTTAACATCATTTTACTTGGTGTGTAATAGAGAACAAGCATGCAAATATTTTCTCGAAATGTCTTGGTGATACCTGCTGTATTGCTGTATGCTGCTGAAAATGCCAATTTTGTTAAAATATTGACACAAGATTTGACATCCTTCGTGAAAGTGCAGTCATCTAGTATGATTAGACTTTTTGTATTTTTATAACACTCATACGCGAGTTGAATATTTTCATTTATTTTTTCTATGTTAGGAATCATTATGATAATATCCGAGTCTTTGTAAATAATTTTTTTATCGTAAGCTTTATTGTTTATGAATCGGGCAGATTATGATTATGTAATCAAAGACATTCTTGTAATGCGTCTGTAACAGTTGCATAACGAACTCTGTTTTACCCGAACATGTCAGAGCACTGATAAGCATATTGAAAGGGGTTCAAGCCAGATCATATTATATTAATATATAATAGATTTTAATTTAGATCCTTCAATATTAAGCTTGGCATCACTTATGATGAAAATAGTTGCAGTTTTTTTTCTTGCGGGTTTGTAGCCTCTCGTTTAATTTCCAGCTGAACTTTTGTATTCATGACCTTCAGACCACTGCCATGATATCTATTATCCTTAAAACTTCTTAAATCAATAAACAAACAGTATTTATCCAACAGAAAGGTGACCTCGGTTACTTTCTCTAGTTTATCAATTGCTTTACCAGTGTAGCAGCAGAACTCAGATGCCATGAAATAACGTCTGGCTTCTTCCCAAAATTTTCTAGGAGATAATCCCTGTGCATTCACTTTATTTGCGATGCCTTCTACCGTTATTGCAACAGAATTAATACTAGGATTAAAGAATAGTTCGGTGTCTAAATCCTTTTGTTGCTGTGGTTTACTGAATAATACGAAAATTCCTTTCAAGCTTCTACGTGGTATATTAATGTTTTCGTTAATAATTGTATCTGTACCAGAGAAGTTAATTGTTCTGAAATGTTGGATATGTTCGTAGAGAAAACTTTTACCACTGTTGTAATAACCTTTAATTTCCATAGCTAACTTTGGATCTCTTATCGTTTCATATTCAAGTTGAATATTGGTTAAAGTATAATCCCAACCATCTGTGTCTTCACTCACCAGGATTTGTTTAACAGGAGCAAGAGTAAGCTCCCATTCGATATGACTTCCTAAGCTCGAAGGATATACGGCTCCGTGACCATTTGTTATAGGATGTAATTTTGCAAGATCGATTGCATATTTTTTACCGTATGCCTTATGAAGTGCAGCCTCTCCTAAGTAATCCCCACCACCGACTTCATCAATATTATCACTTCTCAATTTTCTAAGATTTTCTGACTGAATTCCATAGTGTTTTGTTTGTTCTATCCGAATACAGATCTTTATACGTTTGTACTAAGTTGTAGCCTGTTCAATCCATTAAGATTTCCCCCTCGAATTTAAAAACTAGTGGACATTGGCAGACAGGTTTTGAACAACGAAGTTTTTATTATGACCTTCTAGTTTAAGATCAAAGACGAGATTGAATTTATCTGTTAGAACAACAGTGTCCTCAAATTTTGGACATCTGATATATAAAACTTCACCGGGCTTTGCATGATTTGGATTATATGTTACAACATGGTGAGTTCGCTCTCCTTTACTACCCAGAACATTTAGTTTGAGTAATCACCTTGGAGTTCTTTATTGTAAGACATTTTCTTATACTATACTATAATAATATATAATAAAATATATATATTTTTTTATTTTCGTTTAAAACTCTGTTCATAAAGGTACACTGCTATTGCAGTTGCCAACAACCATACATGCTCACCTATAAATCCTACCACTAGTCCCGCTGTTTTTAATACAAACGATACAATAGAACCTAAAATACCCGGCAGTGCCATCGCTGCTTTATTACCGAGCCATTTCAATGCATCCGCAACACGTTTAATAACTGCTTTGTCTGGCCCACCACCACTACTGCTACCGCTACCACTACTAGATTTGATGGGTACTCCTATTGCAATGGCTATAGCAGTTATAACTAAACCGAGAGCCGTTGCCAATGAAACGATAGTAACTCCATTGCGTTTGAAAAGAATTGTTAGCTTTAATACTAAGTTCTGGGTCTTTGAGTACTTCTTTCAAAGCAGATGTCTCAGCTAATTTATTGTGTAAAGTATCAGATTCTTTATTATTTTTTATGATATGAATCTGAAGTCTGCCTAATTCCTTTTTTTCATCTTGTGATAATTCTTCGATTTTTTGTCTGTTTTCCAATTCTCTTTTTCTATCATACAACTCTTCTAAACTCTTGACTGTCGTATCAAGTTCTTTACGCATGACTGTATATTCAGGATTGAGTTCATTCCATTCTTCTATTTTGTTTTCAACCTTATCGATTTCATCTTTATTACCTGCAGTGTCTCTTCTGAGGTAGGCCTGATAGTCTCTTAAAGGACCAATAATTGGTGGTGTGAGATCTCTAGCTTCAACTTCACCCATTTTTAAAGGCAACATAGTTGTAATCTCTTGTTTATCAACCGAAGTGTCTTAGAAAAGTCTATTTAAAGTTTACCTTTTCTTGTAATACTTTGATTTTTTATTTTATCATACAACTCTCCATCCTTTCCTACATATGTATTTGTTTCCAATTCACTTTGATTAACTGTCATGTCACTTTTTTTGATAACTGCGTCAATAGTTTCCAACAATACTTTAGTTTTTAATTCAGTAAGTTTATCTACTGCCGGTTCTGCCGGGTCTATGAATGATGTTTCTTGCTGCGTTGGTTCTGTTGACTCCACCCAATCCGACAAATCTATCAGATCTGACATTTCATATTCAACTTCATTAGGGTCTTCATCTACGTCTTCCTTTAAAGGATCAATATCAAAAGGATCAAATTCAGTCATCTTACATAAATCCTATATAAATATATAACTTAAAAATATTACCCCAACTATTATTCCCATCATTGAATATTCATGAACAATGTCATGCTCTGGTGTACCCGCTGCTACCTCTGCTACCGAGGTTTCAAGCGAACTGTCGAGTCGTTGCACTGGATCATCATGACCTTCCATTTCCTTTAATGCTGTTTTTTTACGTCATTATTTATGTTATTATAACCGAACTTCATATCTTCTGTCGCCTGTTGTAAGAAATTGTTATAACCTGCCACATTTGTATTCAAATTTATAATCATTTTACTCGGGATTAACCATAAAGAAGGAAAAATGGCTAGATCTAACTTTACCCTTGTTGCATTGATTACATTTTGATAACGGGGTATACTATTATCCTTATTGATGCCTCTCGTCTCGTCTTCAAGTAATGCAACAATATACATAAGCTTCGATTGATCGATTCAATCGTCCTAAACCTGCTTGTGTGAAACATGTACTGTTTTCTAAAACAAAGTAGTTGTATGGTTTATAGTCGGCATTTTGAAATTTATACCAATGATAACTCCTGCGGGCTGGCTCAGCATAAGGGAATTCAACCATTGTACTTTGAAATTTATATTGGATATTTTTTATATGTGCTTTACCTCCCCGCCACTAATATCCGATACCTATACCATTGTTTCCTGCTTTGTCATACGTAAATCTGAAATCTGTATTATAATTTAGTCCGAATTCATCGCATATTCTATGATAGGTCGGTACATCGATTAAATTATCGGCTTTACTAAATGTATCAACATCATCAGGTAGTGGACAAGAAAGCTCATTCAATATTCTTCTTATTGTAAAGTACACGTGGAATCTAAAAAATGATTTAGGAATATTTTCATTATACAGATGATCGTGAATACTAACACCGCATCCGGTCTAGCTAACCAAACAGTAAAATTTAATTGTTGATCCCAGTAATGCATATTTGGACCTTTCAACCATTTGTTGGCACTGGCTGCATTTTTATGAATTAATATGCCGTTTTTAAATATATCTCTCAGCTTTATATTGAATCGACCAGTTTCACTTACATAAACTAGTATGTCTCGTAAATCCATGGATAACTGTTTATTAAATGGTTGATATAGTGCATAGTTAGCATTTTTATTTAACGTAAATCGTTTGGGAAAATGAGCCGGCAACTCCGTCTCCGGCACAGCTGAAAGAGTCGAAGGCTGTTTTTTTTTTACTTTGTCTTTGACTTCGTTGTCTCTGGTAATCCAAACGCGCACTCTGATTGGATGATAAAGTTAAGGCACAGGGTAAAGGACAAATAATCAATTTTGTACTCGCGATTTTCCGGATTTCTAATATTATTTTCTGTATATTTCAAATAAAGTTTTAAATACTGTTTCCGCTCACTGTTTTTTTTTATTTCCTACCTGATATCAATGTCTTATCTGAGTGTATCAGCCTTGCATTAATTAGTAGCTTGCTAGAACAAACTCACGTGCACTATTTGCCCAAATTAACGCATTATGCCGTGAGTGTAAACATCTACTGATCCGACTAATGGTAATACACGGTATTACCATTCAAAGTGTATATTTTGAAGAGACACAGATATGAAGACAACTGTTTAATGTTTATATTTACGTAATTTTATGAAAATAATATAGACCGGAATCAACTGTGTGTTCGAGCCTACCGCAACTCCGGCACCAGATATTGATTAAAGTGAAATATTATCAATTTGCGTTTTTGCTTATTTCCCCCACAAAAGACGCCACGTTTCGGAGCTTCATTTTAAATAATGTGCTGTTTCGGCAATCTGTTTTAATGTCCCACAAACGCCACAATGTTCGCCAGCATGCGAAATATATATCTCAACACAAGAGGGCAGCAGGTGGTATCAAGCTTCGAGAGAAAATTCATGGATCACATGTTCGATTTGAAGCGTCCTGATTGGTTTATTCGATGCCACGCCCTACCCCTCTGAGCTCGAGCATGGCAAGCAGCGCGAGCGCACTAAGAGTCGATTCTGCACCATGTCTATCCGTATGCTTTCCTTTTCTTTTATTCTTTTTTAGAGTCTTCCATATTTATATAAAGTTTTCCGAAATGTTTCAATTTTTTAAAAGACCAGAAAGTGTACAAGTGCATACATATAATATCAATTTTTAATCATCCCATTTCTGGCCTTTACCAAAATAACAAATATGTGTAGACATGTATAATGAGTTTATTAAAATACACTATAAATAAATTTAAGAAGTATGTAAGTAAGTAAGTAAGTAAGTATGTAAATGTGACTCATAGCTAACTTGGACCTTTATTACCTGTATATCATTATCGTTTTCGGATTTCATCAGAATTGTTGCCTCATGCCCCTGATCAGACAGAAATGAAGGTTTTCCTACATTCCATACATATTGGCTCGAATTTGATATTGACATTCATTTGATTGGTCAATTAGGAATATATAGGATTGGTTAGTAGAGATTGTTTAAACTTGAGATTAACTAATTTGACGTAACTAGATTGGTTATGTAAATTGCAGTCAGGATCCTACATTTGACTAAGCTCGGTATAAGCTTATATTCAAGCTCAGTGTACAATTCATTCCCGATATTTAATTACAAAAGTTTGTAACCAGGACTAAAGTCGAGATACAGAATTACGTAAAAAACGAAAATGGTGTATTTCTCAAGGTCTCAAAGCTCTTCTAGCAACTTACTGATACATAAGTTTTTAGATAAAGGGTGATCATATCGCATTTTGAGGCTTTACATTGATACTGTTAAAGGATTTTTGACAATGTTTCTCCTGCTGTTGCTTCTAGATAGTATATGTGGTGTCCATCGATTTTAGTCTATTAAAGGACATTGTTTTCATATTTTATTTCTTACTACAGATATTTCAGACGGATTATGCACGAGAAATCATTCATCTTTCTGATTAGTTACATTTCTTTAATTTTTGTTGGGGACTTTTGTGTGGGAATGAATGCCAACCCTTTACCAAGTGATTTTATTTTATATTAAAGCTATTTCATTATTGGTAAGACGACATGTTATTGAGAAATTGGATATTGATGGTACAGATTAAGTTAAATTGTCAGTATTATCAAATTCCTGGGTATTCATCTTTCACATCAACTGTCTTGGCAAACAAATACTGAACACCTCGCAAAGAAAGCACAACAGCGTCTTTATTTTCTGAGACGTTTAAAGAAATTTGAATGAGTCGTGGTTGTATTTTAGTCAATGTTCACCGCACTGTCATAGAGAGTCTGGTTTAACAACATCACTTACGGTGAATTGTTGCACTTGAGAGAGTCGTCCGGACAGCACAGTGAATCATCGGTACAGAATCACCTTCCTTACAATCAATCTATCAAATGATTCCAGATCCATTCGCGAAGATACATCCATCATTAAGGATTCCAGTCATCCGGCACATATAACAAGCAAATTTCTTTGAATAATTTTGATAATTTTGTCTGTTGTGTTCAGTAGATTTCTTCCCTTGCAGTAATAAGTCATTTCTGAGATATGTTTTTCTCTTTATTTTCCCATACGGGGTGATTAATTTCAAGTTTAGTTGTGATTCCTCTTATATGTTGAGTTTGTAGCCGTTTAAGATTCGTGATGTTCCTTCCTCAGCGGTAATATGCCAATACTAAACATTTTCATATTACTGTATCCCAACCCCCATGAAATGCCTGTCCTCAGGTTTTTCTCTTTAACATTATGCGTAAAATATCACGTAACCAATGTGTAGCCCATCCCTCAAAAACAATTTTAAGGACAATTACATCATACTCATAGCACCAAGATATTCACCATTAAAGTATTTTAGAATTTGTCAAGATATCAAATCAGTTGACGAGCTAACATCATTTTGTTGACCCGGTAATTTCATTTGTTTAATTTCAAAGCAACGTCCAATATATTGTTGTCATAATCTTTCTATTATGAACTTTTTGTAGCATAGCAATACCTACACCTGCCGATCATGGAACGTAATAAACCAATCAGCAATAGGTTTATGAAACAAAATTTAAGTTGCGCATTGATATAGAGTGTGAGATCAATTTGTTCTCACACTGACTGTCCCACACTCTCAACTTGCAGGAACGTCAGAATATACATTCTCAAAATAATGACTTGCTCTCTCCAACGCCTAGCAACTGTTCTCGACGGCAGACTATATTCTACAACCACTCCTTCAATTTTAAATTGAATCATTTTCAATTTTTTAGAAAGAACTGAAAAGGTGAAGAAAATAAGTGAGCACATATCTATGAGTACTTTTTTCTCAGTGACGTAAATCTTTGACGGTATTTTTGTTGTGCATCTAACACGGGATGTCAAACAATATTACGTTACTCATTGTCATTGATGTTTAAACAAAAATTACAATATACAGTCCAGTATACAAGTTATGTAATAGGTTGATATGTGCATGTTTCACTGGACAAATATGTCCCATATTTCAAACAACAATATTTACAGATTACTAAAACAAAGAATACGTTCAGTAAAAACACTAACAATTATAATCACTATGACTCATTTAAAATACGAACAGCGATTGGATAAAAACTGTTTTTGAAACCATTGCCAGGCGGTAACACATCAAACAAAGGGTGAATCCGGTGATATATGTCATATTTAATATTTCTTAGATTGTTGTTTTCCTAGTCTACAGGCTAAATATAACAATGTTTTGACTATATATTCCTACCTGTAAGGAAAACTAGTGTTCTTTCTACTAGTAGTATAGAGATTGATACATTTGTAGCAGCAATCTAAGCAATAATATACGTGCCCTGTGATATATGTAACAAAGACTGAATCACAAACTTCAGTAAACTTTCAAGTACTACAAATTGGCAGAAGGCAAACAACCGAGAAGTTCAGCCTGGATACAAGTATAGTGGCTGACTTCAACTAGGTCCCAGGAAAAGTAGTTACATTAAACTTCCATAACCTCAATTTCGACGATGGAACAAATTCAAAACTACAGTACAACATTAACACATTATTACTAGAATATGTACCTGATCTAAATGTTAAAGTCACAAAATAGATTACTCTTACCCATAGAACATAGAATTTACTAGAATTATTGTTGTACATAGATACTTGACTATAACCTACAAAACGCCCTAAATGAAAGTCACCTACAAAAAGACTGGTGAATACCATAATTAGAATGTCTTAGAATGTGCAATTATATATGCTGATTATTAAATCGGATGCTATGGGCTATATATGTGTACGTAATTAGTAATAAATAAATAAAGGATTTTAATTTTAGAAATACAGCAGTGATCCACGTCTGAATACAGATCTGGGTGTTGTCGGTCCTCTTGGAGGGCGCTGTCTAATATCCAACATCGTGCCAATCAGTCACGTGCCAATGAGTCACTCGTCATGAGAGTTGAGAGGTCATCAGAAGGTAACGGCATGAACTACTGTCAGTTTACATGTCGTGGAAGGTAGCCAGTTATATTATGTGGATTTAGACGTGACCCGACTGTGAACGTTTTTGTTTGAAAACTGTGAAGAATATTTATTCGAATGAAGAACGCAACCGAATGTGAATCACTGAATGTACCCAAGTTCCTATTTTTGAAAGGTGAAAATACCTGGAGTGGGTTCAGGATTTTAACTTGCCAGATTTTTAGCTGTTTTGTGTTTAAAGTTCTACCATGCTGTATGTTTTGTGTATGTTTGCTGTCTAAGTGCACGTGATACACAGTACATCTGACTCTTGCTTGTCATACTTGTGTCGGGTTCAACACTAAAAATGAACAATAACACGGATTGCAATCAAGACCGTGAAGACGGTATCAATATGGTCGTCGATGTTGTTATCCACAATGATGACGAAAATGGCGGGATCTCTAACAACCATGGCAGTGGTGACGCGAGTAGCGGTTCTATCCCAAGCTTTGTTGGAAACGAATCGTTATCAAAATCACCAGAGTCTCCAAGACCTGCGTCTTGTCCGCCAGGTCCGCAGACAAGTACGCCTATTTCCAAAGACGTACGGTCACACAGTGAAGCCGATCTTGAAAAGGAACGGAGTGTCACTTTCACACAGACAGACTTGTCTATTTCAGAATGGGACCATTTAAGTGTACCAGTCGTTGGCTATGAAATTGTGGAACAAAGAAACAGATTCACGGTAAGTGAACCTTTAAATAGTGTAAACTACGCGTACTTGTTTATTCGTGATTATCACAAGACCGTAAAATTGTAATGATGAAACATGAGCAACAGAAAATGTACATGGTGATGTAATGGTGATGTGATGATGATGTATTACAAGTTTCACAACCCAGTTAGCATATCATTCCACATAATCATGATTATAAAGTAATATAGCGTCGTATTGTTTACAGTCATAAATATTAAACAATATTCAGATTGTCCACCAGTTACAAAGTAAAACTTATTTACAAGGCTTACCCCTTCTTCTAAACCTAAGCATACATTAGTCTATGGTTGAGTGCGCAAATCATCAACAAGTAGTTCACCCCATATTCATATGAAAATTGAGATACAATACACACAGATACCAAGGTCGGATTGTATTAGAAATGAATGCCAATCCCTTTTATAGGTATACGTTTGTGGTTACAGATGGACGTTATTATTGTTCAGTTGGTAGTTGCCCTTACACATACAGAATGTACTTGTGGGGGCTGAAGTGTCCCATGTTTTCTAATCACCCCCACAAGTACATTCTGTATGTGTAAGGGCAACTACCAACTGAACAATAATAACGTCCATCTGTAACCACAAACGTATACCTATAAAAGGGATTGGCATTCATTTCTAATACAATCCGACCTTGGTATCTGTGTGTATTGTATCTCAATTTTCATATGAATATGGAGGTATGTAAGGGTACCTAAAGTGGCAAAGTTGGACCGTAAAGTGGGACTCCAACTTTGTGCCAAACAGGCAAAGTAGGACCGGAAGTGGGGTCGGTCAAACCCGGCCTCTTATAGTTATACGACGTCGGTTTTTGTTCAAAACCCACCGTATGCGTTTTCAACGTCCCATTATCAGTAGACAACGGGGATCGTCAGTTGGCACCACATACACTTTATCGATGACTAAAGTCGACACAGATTGTTTCATACATACAAAATGTGAACGCACTCGCATTCCAACAGCTTTAAAATTGGCTTGGGGCACGGGTCATTGATTTAGAGTCACCTCGCAACAATAGTAACTCGTACGATACCAACTCGCCCGGATCCAAGTCTCAACAATTCTAAGTCGCACCACTAATCGCAAATGCCGTAGAATTCGGCATAATTGTGAACAAATAGGCAATAAAAAACAACTTGAAGTGATTGATAAACCTAAAATTATGCGTGAACAATCGGAGGGCGTTCAACCACACCTCATGTGTTGATGTCATAACTCTTGCGTATAACAAAACATTCACGAGCGTTGGTTCAGTTCATGCAGTTGGTTAAATGCAGTTGACCTCGGGCGAGTTGGCACTGTTGCGAGTTAAACTCGGCACAGGGTAATTTTGTCAATGAATGCCCAATGGCATGCTCTTCTTTAGTCTATCTGCTAGACCTCGGATGTTCTTCCTATAGAATACGACACATGCCCGAACATCGCTATCGAGGGTATTCGGGCAAGCCCTCACTGCGAACTTCGTTCGCTTATAGTATCGAAAGAAAGCCCGAACGTCTAGCAGCAAGACTAGCTCTTCTATGATCGGTGCCTTAACTGCAGTTTAGTAAAGTTGCACCGGTCCAACTTTGCCAAAATTGTGAACTTGGACCGACCCCACTTCCGGTCCTACTTTGCCTGTTTGGCACAAAGTTGGAGTCCCACTTTACGGTCCCACTTTGCCACTTTAGGTACCCTTACATACATGCCATACACTTTAAATGAAGGCTCAATTCCAACTTGAACTAACATTTAGGTGATGAAAACAGTTATTTGTCAGTTATATAAATGACTCCACTGATAACATTTGGAGATGGTCAAGTCTAAGCTTCTGATGACTAAGTAATTAAGCAACAAACAGATGTTTTTATATTGATGCCAATAGGGTACTTCCTATGTTTTCATTTTTTCCTTCCGTAAGGAAGGCGATACAATGTACTTTAGGGGGAGAAAATTCTGTCTGTCTGTTTTTCAGTCTGTCTGTGTGTGTCATCATTTTCTCTAAAACGGCGGCTCAATTGAAACAAAATTTGGCACGCATGTTCCTTAGGGTAATGGCAAGAACTGATTAGGTTTTGGTAAACATCCCATGTGCATATTAATGAGCAATTTATGTAATTGATCGTTTTTCAGTAAATTAGGCTATCTTAAGAATGCACGCTTTAAATTCAAATATAACTTGGTACTTACATTTGTGTCACCAAAGCGCATCCGTCCTGAAAATATTATCGATTTAGCGTTTAGTTTTGATAAGATATATTCGCCGTCTCACGGCAGATCTCACAAGATATGCAAATATGCCTAACAACAGTTGTCAAGGGGCATTCGTCTGAAAAAAATACTCCCTTTTGTGACCATCTACAGCCGCAAGTTGTCATGGAAAACATTGACAAATTGAAAGTATCCGAGCTAAAGAGCATGTTACAAAAATACATTGTATGGCGTGTCAACAACAAAACAAGAAAAATACATCACAGTGTCACAACATCATTTCCGAACTGACTGTCATTTCTGGGAATACGTTGTCAGTGCCAAACTTATGCAGCATACTAGATGGCTATAATATTTCAATCTTGAGAAATGGTAATTAATGACAAGCAAAATCGAGTAGTTTTGATTATTAGTAAACATGTACATGTACATGGTGGAAGCATTTCCCGTCACCAATTTTCAATAGTCGTGTTTACAGTATGCTGTGCACATGAAGTGTGGCGTAGTAGTAGTACACATCCACTGGCCATAAGCCCTTATGAACCGCTGACATTTTATAAATACACTGTTGACAAATACGGACGAAAGCTAAAAGTCTTACACATTTTTAGAGAACAAATGTCCCGTTTTGGTTCAGAATTGAAAAGTTCTAAATTATTGTGACAGGTTGGGAAATCATAGGCAGTTCCTGACTATTGTATTCCGATTTTACCATATGTTATCTTCATACAATACGTACCAGTCTAATTCCCGACGACCGTATTCCGATTTTACCCTACATTAATAATGTTAATAATGTAGGGTAAAATCGGAATACGGTCGTCAGGAATTAGACTAGTACTGTATGAAGATAACGTAGAGTAAAATTGGAATAAGGTCGTCTGGAACTAGAATAGGAAATCACCGGCAATGCGTGAAACACGTGTACATGTACGTGTCAGCCATATACTTGAGTTATACTTGAGTTCGATGAACGTGTTGTAGAACTCATAGTCCAAATTCATAAAATAAAACGACATAGTATCTCTAAATATTAATTTGAAATAAATATACATGTATGTAGCTGATTTATGAATTTATACATGTATGTAAGGGTACCTAAAGTGGCAAAGTGGGACCGTAAAGTGGGACTCCAACTTTGTGCCAAACAGGCAAAGTAGGACTGGAAGTGGGGTCGGTCCAACTTCATGATTTTCGGCAAAGTTGGACCGGAAGTAGGGTCAGTCCAACTTCATGATTTTCGGCAATGTTGGACTGGTGCAACTTTACTAAACTGCAGTTAAGGCACCGATCATAAGAAGAGCATGCCATCGGGCGTTCATTGATAAAATTACCCTGTGCCGAGTTTAACTCGCAACAGTGTGCCAACTCGCCCGAGGTCAACTGCATTTAACCAACTGAACTAACATACATGGTCTTTGACAATGTACTACTTCATGTACAAAAAATATAACACATGACAATATGTTATCCCTACAATCTGTTGTACAAAAGTTAGCGACAATCACAGAAATGGAAGAGTTTTGGAATGTTAAAATGTGTGACAGGGACGTCCAATCGAATACGATCAATTTGCACTTCATGTGAAGAAAAGCAAGGTCAAAGGGTGCCCAATGCGAACGTCGGAGAAAACAGTTGTACTGCTCGACACTTAAACCCGGTAATGGAAGCTACTGCTCTAAGGACGCGTGAAGCATCGACAACGAAAGTTTTGCGATACGATAAGTCGGCAAAGTTTCAGTCCTAAGTAGAGTATGACAAAAAAAACCCACAACAACATAAAGATTGACGTTGGTTTCAGTTGGTACATTGTCATTGCTCTGACAAATATCGATGTACAAATATCGTATACAATGCATAATTTGTATTACTATACGTGGTATATGAAATAGTACGATTTCATTTCGACTCGACTGCATTTGGGTATAAAACCACATCATTGTTTTTGTTGGTTGGACGAAATTATAGAATCATTAACAATAATCAATGTCAATTCTGTCGATATTTCGAATGTGCAATAGTGCAAAGCGGGCCATGGAGCAGTTGTGTGTCATACACATATGTGGTGTACAGGATTGCGATGTCATAAATGGGAAAATCGTGAAGTTGGACCGACCGGAATTCCGGTCCTACTTTGCCTGTTTGGCACAAAGTTGGAATCCCACTTTACGGTCCCACTTTGCCACTTTAGGTACCCTTACATACCTCATTTATATGATAAAATCAAAGACAGTGAAAAAAATCCTTGACAGTTTTCAAAGTTTTTAGCGGACCATGACGAATTTAGCCGACGGATTAAATCTAAGAATTACATCATTGTCAACTACATGTATTAACCCAGTGTTCTGCCGAGGCCACGGCCTTGCGACATTGGCCCCCTAAAATTACAAATGACGCAATAATTGTCCCACCTTGCGTCATTTTGGCGCATTCATTGTAGGGCAGACACCTAAGTCCAGGAACAGGCCCTGGCGTCAATACCACAAAAAGTATACTGACTCCGTAAACGACAGTTTTGTTGACATCATATAAGATACAGTGACAACGCGCAGTTCTATTGTTAACATGCACAAAAATGCATTAATATGCAACAAAAAGATCAACTTTGATAAACATAATCTTCAATTGAAACATTAGAGGGAGTCGAGTATATAGATGAGACGCCAAAATGGACGTCTCTCTTCCCATGTTTTGTCTACCATCACTGTCGCGACCTCTGACCTACTCACTGACGTGTGCGAAACACTGAACTTGCTACGGGAAATCGGAACATCTATCTGCCACATAAGCCTTAGTAAACCAAATTTTATGGGACAGGTTGTTAAAAATGAGGTTCACAAAATGAGTACATGTGTATTTTGATTCCGACAAAGCTGCGTTAGGGGATCGTGTTGCATGATGTTGACAGTGACACATGTGAATGTTGGGCACTGAATCAATGAGTGATCACTGGCAGCCACTAGAGACGGCCGATGCATGTGCGCCCGGTCAGACATGACGAATGAACTTGTTGTGCAAATCAGAAAATAATTACAGTGGTATTACAAAGCATCATGCATCCTAACGTTGACGTTGTTGATAGTTTTAGTTCAAGATTTCAGAGTTTCAAGGACACTCATGTCAGCTTTCCGTATCAAGTTTACAATATGTACATTGTAACTAATATTGTCACTTGATATAGCAGGACCAAATCATGTTACACAGCCAGTGATGGTAATTAATAAAAATAAACTATTTTAAAGTTTGTTTGACTATTATAGTAAGTTTTTCGTTCACATTTGGTACTTTTTAAAGTCAGGGAGTTTATTTTCTTCAAAATGTTTTTTTTTTTAAAACTCGTCATGAATTTGAAGAGGGAATGATTAACACGGCAATGTAACAGTTGTAAAAATGAAACAAGTGGTTACAAGATTAGGATTTCTCAAAGTTTTTATTCAATCATATGTTCACTAATTTTGAAGTTGTTCTTTATCCTTGTCTGAGAAAAGGAATTATAAATTTGAGCACTGCTATTCATTGATATTCAGATTAAAATTTGTGACTAGTAGCTGGCTGTTCAATCTTTCTAAACAACATATAATATACTCTGTAGAAATGACTTAAAATTACATAATTTTTATTGCCTTCTTTTTCTAAGGTGTAATGTGTAGTGTACAATTTTCAAAAAATAGCTTACTGGGAACTGTTATTATGAATGGAATTGTTTTATGAAGTTAGGTAATAATCTATGTGTATTAAATGGAATATCTCAGACCATGGTATCTCTATTATCTATAGTGGTCTGAGGTAATATATATAATTCCATAGACAATAAATAATTGACCCCACTCCCTGTCAAATGACCCCACTTTTTGCAACAAGGGGCCTTTGTCCCCACTAGTTGGAAACCTTGGCAGAACACTGATTAACCCTTTGAACCCTAAAGGCCGGTATACCGGCCTATTGGAGTTTGACTTTATATCCGAAAGGCCGGTATACCGGCCGTATCGCCTAGCAATATAACAGCCAATCAAACAGCTCGTTACTACACATGTTTGGCATCCAAACATAGTGATGACTTACAGTGCCGCCATTGTTAACGTCGCTGTGTATTACTTTATCGGACATCGCTCTTCAAAAATGCCTCATAGATGTATTACAAATGCTCAAGTGCTGCAAGATGTGTTGAGTTGGGATGAGGAAAATGTGCACGGTAACAATTATGGCCATGATAGTGATTTATCAAGTGAGCATTCTAGTGTAAACGGCGATTTCTGCCACGTTGATTCAGCTACTTCAAATGTTTCAGACGATGATAATTTAGACCCAGCACCTGTTGGCAGAGGGTGTGGCAGAGGGAGGGGGTCGTGGTAGGGAAGGTGGCGTGGCAGGGGTTGTGGCAATGGAAGGGGACATACTGGAGCTCAAAGGAGAACATTTTTCCCTCCCCTGTAGGTTGGACAGTCAGTTTTTATCATTTATTTATCATTTATTCATGTTTACACATATAAAAAAATATATACGGGCAGACAAATATGATTTCAGAAAGAATATGATATTTCGGAACAGTTACCCTGGGGAGCTCAGGATATACGTCACGTTACACTGGGGAGCTTAGGGTTCAAAGGGTTAAGGTTGTTGTTTAGGCTATTTTTCATCCAATTCTTTATTGTAGAAATATTGTTGCAACTTTGTTAAAAATAAAGATATTGACTTCAAATTTTCTGAGTTTGTCCCTTTAATATTCATCATAACATTAAAAACATTAAAGTATAGTTTGTTTAAATTATGATGAAATTTGACACCTGTGTATATTATTATATCATATTTTTCATATTTTCCACTCTGTAATAGGCAATTTTGATTTTTAAAATTTTTTTTTTACAGTTGTCATCATAAATATACATGTCAAAATCTGTCTAGACAAAATTTTGAAATTTTGATCTAAAATGCTTCAAATTAATTGTCAAAAGGCAATTTTCATTTTATGTGTACCCCATTTTCAACAAAGCAGTGCCGAGTGTCTGTTTCACTAACATAAAAAACCTCTAACCAGTTTCTTGTCTTTCATCTCAATTATCAAATAAAACAAACCCGTATTCCCTAGCATGTATAATAAGCTAGAATGAGTAAAATGAAGAAACGTTCAAAATGGTCAAAAAAGCAAATAAACCCCCTTTTTTGACAACTTCTCAACCAGTTCGCGGTACTTGTAAAGACAATACTTGCGAACACGATAGTGATTCTGTCTCTTTGAACCCTCTAGAATGAATGAAAATCGTAATATGGCTCGAAAACAGGGTAACACTCTGGTATATGGACGCTTACATTGCTAATATGTAGCGTTTCGGTAATGCAATCAACTGTGTCAAGGCTAGGGGGACATCAACAAACTCATGCATATTGCGCATGCGTATCTTTGGTTTCAATACGAAGCGGTCGCTCAGTTACTTTCTACAGCGTGAAAACTATTCGCTGCCGTTGGACAACCCTCGAAGACTCACTACCATACAATGTATTTGGCATACACTACCACGATGCCGAAAACGAAAATAGGTAAAAGACGTTCCAAACTTCGTTACGAGGCCTTGGCTGAGAATGGAGGGACAGTGTTTCCGTGTGATCATATCTAGTCCTGCTTGCAGACGTAACTTGTACGTGCGGGGTGTAGATTATGAACATCACCTTGGAGGACAATTGTCAGACTCGAGTTCCAAATTACTCCCTCTGAAACTACGCACCGGACTACAGCAGATCTTGTGTATTTTACGCATTTTCAATAAAAATTACATAGAAAAATTTGTGTCTGCAGACAGCCATACACATTCCATTAGCCCAAGAAGACAGAGCCACGTTTGCTTACAGTACTGTAAGCTCACACGTGTGAACGGCGTGGTACATGGAAACATGAGGTCTCCGATGCAAATCGTCGTTCCTGAAATTGACTGTTCGATAGTCCATGACAACTCAAATTTACAATGTGAGCAAAATTAAAATGTTTCAATGTTTCAATTA